>NC_083339.1:63244521-63526617 GCF_019175385.1 Lycium barbarum
TGACCAAAAGGCTTGTGCATATAAAAGTATTTATATCTTCGAATGAAAGATGATTTTTCTTATAACTTGAGTATGATTTTGATAAAAGGACGTTTAATGAGTATGATAAGCAATAGAATGAGGGGTGCTCAGGGGATTGCCCCGGGTACCCGTCGCGGCCCCTGGTCGGGTCGTGACACACGATGTCCTTATTGTATGTACATTATTTTGATAGCCGAAGGTCTTATGTATATAAAGGTAATTATGATTCCAAGTGAAAAATGGTTTTCCTATGTTTTGAGTATAAGATTTAAGAATGAATGCTTGATGAGTACGATGTGTAATGGTATGAACGGTGCTCGGTGGTTATCCCTGGGTATCGTCGTGGCCCCTAGTCGGGTCGTGACAAAAGTGGTATCAGAGCAGTTCAGTCCTAGGAAGTGTCTACGAGCCGTGTCTAGTAGAGTCTTGTTTATGGTGTATTGCGCGCCACACTAATAAACAGGAGGCTACAAGGCATTTAGGAAAAATGACCATATTTCATCTTAAGAGATCGTGCGATAGAGCTGTGTTATAAGATTACCTCATCTTTAATAGTGTTCTATGATTTCAGAAATGTCGCCAAAGGGAAAAGCTACAGCCGCCCAGAAAGTCAAGACTACGATGAAAAAGCGAGTAGAAAGAGATCCACCAATGAATGTAAAAGAGGGCGAATCACATAATGAGGCCCCATCTAATACTTCCTCCACTCCGCCCAATTTAGAAGAACAAGAGGGAGCTTTAGCTCCAGCTCCTATGCCTCCAGTTCCTCCACCGGCTACTTCGGGTCAACAAGTGACTGAGGCTATTCATCTATTGACGCAGTTAGTTGCCGCCAAGGCACAGCGGAAGAATGCGGGTCCAAGTGATCGAGCAGCTAGTACTAGAGGCCGTGATTTCATGAGTTTGAATCCTCCGAAGTTTTTCAGGTCAAAGCCGAATGAAGACCCGCAAAGTTTAATTAATGAAATGTTGAGAACATTGAAGATTATTCATGCCTCCGAAACTGAATCTGTGGAGTTGGCATCTTATAGACTCCGAGATGTGGTAGTATTATGGTACAATAATTGGATATCATCAAGAAAAGAGAATGCGCCTCCTCCCGTTTGGGAAGAATTTGTAGATGCTTTCATCTGCCACTATTTGCCACCCGAGGTCCGCTGAGCTAGAGCGGATAGGTTCTTAAATCTAAAACAAGGAAATATGAGTGCCTGGGAGTATAAGCCTTCAGTTTAATTCATTGGCTAGATATGCCCCGACTATAGTGGCCGACATGGGGGATAGAGTGCACAGATGCGTGAGTGGATTAGGGCCGCGTTTATTTAAGGACTGCTTGATGGATTCGTTTCAAGATGGGATGGATATTTTCCGCATTCAAGCCCATGCCCAGAATTTATAAAGACAACAATATCCGCAAAGGGGTGATCGTGATATTGATAGAGGGCAAAGCAAGAGGGCCAGATCTATGGGGGGAGGTAGTTATTATAGAGGGGGATCAAGGCAGGCATATCCCAGACACTCAGGCCAGTTGGCGACTAGTGCGCCTTCACGATTTACAGGTAGGAGATTTGATCGCTCCTTTCGTTCAGGACAGGGTCAGAGTTCGAGGGCCTCAGATTCTCAGTTTGGGGGAGATTATAGCCAGAGGAGACCCCCAGTACTGTGATGCAGCCAGTGCTGTAGATTACATTCCGGACAGTGTCGCCAAGGTTCAGATGCTTCGTATGCCTGTGGCCAGGTTGGGCACATGATGCAAGATTGCCCGTCGATGAGTGGTAGAGTTGGGGTCCAGCCCACAGGATCAACGACTGGTTCTTCTTCAGTGCGCCTGGTAGGGCAGACTCCCCAGATCCCAGCAGGTCGAGGTAGAGGCAAAGGGGGAGCATCTACTTCAGGTGCCATTCAGCCCCGTATGTATGCTTTAGTCGGACGACAGGATCTTGAGTCCTCCCCGGATATGGTTACAGGTATATTATCCGTATTTTCCCATGATGTGTATGCATTGATAGATCCGAGTTCTACCCTATCTTATATTACTCCGTATGTTGCTGGTCGTATTGGGGTGAAACCCGAGCCAATTAAACCTTTTGAGGTATCTACTCCGATTGGTGATCCCGTGATAGCTAGACAGGTGTACAAAAATTATGTAATTGTGATATGCGACCACCAGACTAAAGCTGATTTAGTTGAGCTGGATATGTTAGATTTCGATGTGATTATGAGCATGGATTGATTGGCCTCATGTTATGCTAATGTTGATTGCCGAATGAAAGTAGTTCGATTTCAATTTCCAGGAGAGCCCGTGCTTGAATGGAAGGGCAATACAACATCTCCAAGAGGTAGGTTTATTTCCTTCCTTAAAGCAAGAAAGATGATAGCAAAAGGCTATATTTATCACTAAGTCCGAGTTCATGACACCGAAGCAAAGTCGCCAACTTTCCAATCCGTTCCAGTAGTGAATGAATTTCCGCATGTATTTCCAGATGAACACCCAAGCCTTCCTCCGGAAAGAGAGATTGATTTTGCTATTGATGTGTTGTCGGACACCAAGCCTATTTCTATTCCTCCGTACCGAATGGCTCCGGCAGAATTGAAAGAGTTAAAGGCACAGTTGAAGGATTTGCTTGAGAAGGGATTTATTTAACCTAGTTCGTCACCGTGGGGAGCACCTGTCCTATTTGTAAGAAAGAAAGATGGCTCCCTACGAATGTGCATCGAATATAGGCAGTTGAATAAGGTGACGATAAAGAACAAATATCCTCTCCCAAGGATTGATGATTTGTTTGATCAACTACAGAGTGCCAAGTGGTTTTTCAAAATAGACTTGAGGTCAGGTTATCATCAGGTGAGAGTTAGAGAAGATGATATTCCCAAAACAGCTTTTAGAACGAGATATGGCCATTATGAATTCCGGGTGATGTCATTTGGGTTAACTAATGCCCCGGCAGTGTTCATGAATTTGATGAATAATGTATTCAGGCCGCTCTTGGATCTATTCATAATAGTGTTCATTGACGATATTATGGTATACTCTCGCACAGAATCAGAACATGCAGATCATTTACGTACTGTCCTTGGAATTCTTCGGACTCGAGAATTGTATGCAAAATTTTCAAAGTGCGAGTTTTGGCTGAATTCTGTGACATTTTTGGGCCATGGTATTTCAGATGATGGCATTCGAGTTGACACTCAGAAAATTGAAGCTGTGAAGACTTAGCCAAGGCCTACGATGCCTATAGAAGTCTGGGATTGGCAGGTTACTATAGAAGATTCGTAGAAGGATTTTCCTCTATTTCAGCCCCATTGACGAAGCTAACCCAAAAGTCAGCTAAGTTTCAGTGGAATGATGCTTGTGAACGAAGCTTCCAAGAGTTGAAGGATAGATTAACCTCAGCCCCATTCTTGACACTCCCAGAAGGGCCAGATGGCTATGTTGTATATTGTGATGCTTCCGGTATTGGATTAGGATGTGTGTTAATGCAGCACGGTAAAGTCATCGCTTATGCTTCGAGACAGCTGCGGAAACATGAAAAGAACTACCCAACTCATGATCTCGAATTGACTGCAGTTATTCATGCATTAAAGATGTGGAGACATTACTTGTATGGTGTGCATGTTGATATCTATACAGACCATAAGAGTCTTCAATACATTTTCAAACGGAAGGAGTTAAATCTGCGACAGAGGCGGTGGTTAGAATTATTGAAAAATTATGATGTGAATATTTTATACCACCCCGGAAAGGCAAATGTAGTAGCTGATGCGCTTAGCCACCGATCGATGGGCAACCTATGTGAAGTTCCTTCGGAGAAGAAAGAATTAATTCATGAGCTCCACCAACAAGCTAATCTTGGAGTACGTCTAGTTGATTCAGGTAGTGCAGAAATTGGTATTAATAATCCCACAATTTCGTCCCTGAATATGGAAGTGAAAGAGCGTCAATATGAAGATCCTCAGTTGAGCCGTTATAGAGACACATTTCATGAAAAAGAGAAGTCTCCATTTGAAACTTCTATAGAGGGAGTTCTTAGATACCGAGGCAGGTTATGTGTTCCGAATGTTGCAGAATTGCGTCACCGAATTCTAGACGAAGCTCATTATTCTTGGTATTTTATTCATCCAGGAACGACAAAGATGTATCATGATCTCAAGTTAATTTATTGGTGGGATGGAGTGAAGAGAGACATAGCAGAATTTGTAGCTCAATGTCCAAATTGCCAGCAAGTGAAAATCGAACATCAAAAGCCATGAGGATTATTGCAAGCAATGAAAATCCCTACTTGGAAATGGGAAGTGATCAAAATGAATTTTATTGTGGGGCTACCTCGTTCGCAAGGCAAGTATGATTCCATATGGGTGATCATGGACAGACTCACGAAAGTAGCTCCTTTTCTTCCTGTTAGAACCACATACTCAGCAGAAGATTATGCAAGGTTGTATCTCAAGGAGATTGTGTGACTCCATGGTATTCTGATATCCATTATCACAGATAGAGGAGCGGAATTTACAGCCAAGTTCTGGAAATCTTTCCAAGAAGTTACTTAAGTAAAGCTTAGCACGGCATTTCATCCGCAGACTGATGGGCAAGCAGAACGTACCATTCAGACCTTGGAGGATATGCTAAGAGTATGTGTTCTAGATTTTGGTGGTAGTTGGGATGACCACTTACCTTTAATCGAGTTTGCATACAACAATAACTACCATTGCAGTATCCAAATGGCTCCGTATGAAGCTCTATATGGAAGGAAGTGCAAATCCCCAATTGGATGATTTGAAATAGGAGAAGTACAGCTAATAGGCCCTGAGTTAATTCAGCAAGCAGTAGAAAAAGTCAAGGTGATCCGAGATCGATTGTTGACAGCCCAAAGTCGCCAAAAATCTTACGCGGACAACCGCCGGTGAGACTTAGAATTTCAAGTTGATGATTGGGTATTCTTAAAGGTGTCACCAGTGAAAGGAGTGATGAGATTTGGTAAGAAAGGAAAGTTCAGTCCTCGATACATTGGACCCTATAAGATTATCTGCAAGGTGGGTCAAGTAGCTTATGAATTGGACTTGCCTCTAGAACTTGAATTAGTCCATCCAGTTTTCCATGTCTCAATACTCCCCAAGTATGTTGGAGATCCTACGAGGATTGTTCCAGTAGATGATGTTCAAGTGACAGAAAAGCTAGTCTATGAAGAAGTGCCCATTGCCATATTAGACAGACAGGTGCAGAGACTTCGAAATAAGGAAGTAGCCTAAGTTAAAGTCTTATGGCGGAATAACAACCGACAAGAAATGACTTGGGAAGAAGAAGAGAGTATGAAATCCAAATACCCGCACTTATTTCAGCCCCCAGAAGAGATCACGATGAAACATCGGGATTATGAGGTATGTATGTTTTCTTTTTATGCATATGGGTCGTGTGTGGCCAACTTATATTGCTATTGTGTTGTGGCCCTGTGAGGCAATGTTATTGTGGACTGTTGTGACAGGATGGTTGTGCCATATTACAGGGAAAACTCTGGCGAAATTTTCGTAGAATTCTTGAGTGCTTAACATTCGAGGACGAATGTTCCAAAAGGGGGGAAGAATGTTACACCCCGAAAAATTCCCCGTTGATGCATAGTGAATAGACTAACGAAAGTCACGAAGTATACGGTATTGCAGTAAGTGAGAGATGATATTTTATGGCCCTAATTGAGATTTGCAAAGACATTCGGAGTAAGAGGAGAAAGTTTGCCAAGAGAGGGCAACGCATACGATGTGTATCGGAAAGGATTTAGGAGTAAAAAGTTAATGACAACTTAATGGTGTCTTGGAGAAGAGTTATAACATCCCTTAGATTGTTAATGAAGTGTTAAACAAGTGCGAAGAAGGTTCCATAAGGATTTGAGATCAAACGAAGTGACGAGAACAAAATTATAATGGTCCGCAGAATCGTCACAGTAAAGGTCCCTCACTGATTGGATTATACGGTCACTTATACGGACCGTATAAAATTATACAGATCGTATAATATGCCGTATAATGGTCACAGAAGCGAGATGTTGGTGGGGTGATTTCACGGTCACTTATACGGAACGTATAAGTTTATACAGACCGTATAAGTGTCCGTATAATTTCCCGACGGGTCAGATTTTAAGCTTTAAATAAGAGGACCCAAGTTCATTATTTTCATTTCCCATCTTCTCATTTCTTCTCCACGGCTCAAGAACTCTCTAGAACCTTCCACACTCTTCATCCACAAGAACCCAAGAGAGATTGGTGATCAACTTCATCAAACCAACAAAATTTAGTGTAAGAAACACATTAAAGTTCATCCAAGCCAAGGAATTCCAATGGAAGTGAACTAGGGTTTTGGTGCAAGAGAAGTATTTCCACTCAAGGCTTATTCCTACACTATCTAAGGTATGTTTTATGATCTTTTCATGTTATTTAAGGTAATGAGAGGTTGAAAGACTTATATTATGTAAGGAGATAGAAAATGGGTCACAAAGATAGGAATAATGAGATTTTGAGTAGTAGTTTGGGATTAGTCATAAATATTGATATGTTGTGAATGTAAGTGTGCTATAAGTGACATTTAGAATATGGGATAAGTATTATATGTGAGAAAACGCAATAGTGAACTATGACCATGATTATGGAGGAATGGAAGTGAAATTGTGAAATGTGGATAGTGTAGATGAATGATGATTGTTGCCTATAATATTGTGAATGTTGTTATGGATGTTTGGGAGTTGATATGGAATATGGGGAAAGTTGTATAAACAAAGGAAATGCTGCCCAATTTTCTCTAGCTTTAGTAAGCACATTCTTATAATCGTTTAGCTAATGTTAATACGAACTCCCTTAAAGGTAAAGACGCGAGCATTGAAGGAGAACGATCAAGCAGTAGAATAGCTAAATGAAAAGGTATGTGAGGCTAGTCCCTTCTTTCTAAGGCATGAATCTTATGACATGATCTTTCCTCCTTCTCCATGAATTTCCTACATTCCGGAAAACTAAGAGTCTATGTCCATGAATAGCCATATGAGTTAAAGATAAGAGATATTATGAACATGATGATGATGAGCTTAAGTCCAAAGATTCTAGAGTTCACGATATGATGTTTCTACAAAGCTAATGATGTTAACTACGATCCATTGATGTTGTTTATTGTATACACTCACCTTATATGCTAATTCCTTCAAGGTAAGGCAGAATGCTTATGAATGCTCCATAATGGAATCGGGGGTTCACGACCTAATGTCACCCCGATAAAGTATAGCTGTCTTTGAGTTCTGTGCATGTATTATGACGAGTACATGATGATGATATTGCACCGCGCCTATATGGTCGGGCAGACACCACTAAGACGGGCAGCGTATGCACCATGTCTAGATGGCATGGGCAGACACCACTAGTGGGCGGCATGAGATGGTTACCCCGGACGCGGGAGGCCTGGACGCGGGCTAATGATTATCACACCGTACCTATATGGTCGGGAAGCTTATACATATATGCATACATGATATGATGATGATTATGGAGTAAGCCAGCATACATTATTTCTTTTATAATTGATAGTCAGTTACAGGTTTCTCCTCATTTGATGCTTCCTTATTTTATTGATGTATTATTAGTGTTGATGCCTTACATACTCAGTACAATGTTCGTACTGACGTCCGTTTTCTTTGGACGCTGTGTTCATGCCCACAGGTAGGCAGGGAGGCGATCCAGACTCGTAGGAGCTACTAGCAGACTTTGAGAGCACTCAATTATTCCGGAGGTGCCATTGATTCATGCTTTTGTGTATATATATGTTTTGGGCATGAAGGGGTCCTGTCCCGTCCATATGTCTAGTACTCTTGTAGAGGCTCGTAGATGCGTATGTGTGGGTAGTATGGTCTCACGATGTCCTTATTGTATGTACATTATTTTGATAGCCGAAGGGCTTATGTATATAAAGGTAATTATGATTCCAAGTGAAAAATGGTTTTCCTATGATTTGAGTATAAGATTAAAGAATGAACGCTTGATGAGTACGATGGGTAATGGTATGAGCGGTGCTCGGTGGTTAGCCCCGGGTATCCGTCATGGCCTCTAGTCGAGTCGTGACAGATATACAACAATATGAACCGACAAGGTTACAGGACATCTAACTATATACACGAGCCTCTACAAGGAGTATAAACATCATAAGGGCGGGACAGGATCCCGCCATGCCTATATGTACACAAAAGAATAATACCGGCTAAATTGTAGCTCCAGAACAAATGGAACGCTCCGGTGCAAACACTGATAAAGCAACCTAAGGGCCCGGTCCGTCTCCCTGTCTACCTGTGGGCATGAATGCAGCGTCCATAAACAAAAAGACGTCAGTACGAATAATTTACCGAGTATGTAAGGCATGAATAATAACATAATAAAAGTATGAAAGAAGCTTGAGATAAGAGAATAATCTGTACATCTGGTTGCCTCTTAAGGCGGATACCATGCATGCTTAGCTTTTTTTTTTTTTTAAAAAAAAACTTCATACATATATATATATATATATATATATATATATATATATATATATATATATATATATTGTTGCGGAACGTGTAGGCCGATCCATATGCCATATCATCCCGCGTCCGGGGTAACATCATAACATACCTACTGTAGTGGTGTGCACATCTACGTGTCGTACCCGGCCGATTATAGCCCGACTCGGTGTGAGAAAATATATACATATATATATATATATATATATATATATATATATATATATATATATATATATATATATATATATATAAACCATGCATGAGAGCCCAAATAAAAGCTTTAAATCTATCGGAGTGACGTAACGTCGGTAAACCTCCGATGTGTCATTATGGAATCATCATCATCGCTATATCTCACCTTGAAGGAACGAATGTTATAAGGTGAGATGAACAACAATAAATAAAAAACAATAATCATACAACAAGCTCAATAATATCATGAGAATATCAAGAACTATAAGTTTTGGTATCTTTGGAAGTGAAATCATCATCATCATCATCATCATGAAGAGCATTTATTAACAACATAATAAGAATCTTGAGAATCATGAGTTTCAGCACTTTTAAGAATTGGGATATAATGGGTATCGTGTGAAGGTTTACAACAAAAGAATCATGCCTTAAGAAAGAAAGGGTTAGCCGTAACATACCTTTACGTCTCCTTATCTACTTAATCGTTCTCCTTCCAAGCTTGCAAATCTACATTCAAGAGGACTTATACTATGATTAAGTCTTGGAAACACTCATAAGTTCAAACTAAAGTAACTAATAGGCTAGTGGAATTTGGGCAGCACTTCCCCTATTTCGTTGACATCTGCTAAATTCTAAATCAACTCCCAACAACAATAACAACATCAACAATTCTATATTTAGGAAATTATATACAATTTACACCTAATACAATCCAAAGATTCCTTCCAAATTTCATTCACAACCAACAATTACAACACAATGTCTCATAACCTTTCTTACCACAATTTCCTTTACTTTAATGACTTATTAATATCCAAGTCAAATCAATATAAGAAATAAAGAGAGAACATACCTTAATCTTGAAGAACCCTAACTCACCCAATCTTGTTTGTAACCAAAACTACCACAACTTTATCCAAAGCAAGGACCATCAACATCCATGAGCTAGCTTAGGGTTTTAAAGCTTGATTTTCACTTGAATTCTTGCTTAGGATGTGTATAGATATATAGAGAAGATGGAAAGACCTTGAGAAGTCTAGAGACTTCTGATTTTTGAAGTATGAAATGATTCAAGTCGTCCTTTTATTTGATATCTCGATGTCGAACAATGAAACCAAGAAACTTTCCAGAGGTAACTCAAAAGGCATATTTCAATAGATTCATCCAAAGTTGATATCTTAGAAGTTGCTCGAACACCATTCTTAGGTCTTACAAATGGTCGCTCCTCTGTTACACCTCGGACCTTTGGGTTGCTAAGCGATGAAGGGACTAACGTAAATTTTCAGAGAAGTTAAAGGCAAAGGAGAAAAGTCCGTTAAATGAAACTTCACCGCAGTCCTACTAAAAGGGGGTTCGACGGACGTCCTTTGTACCGTCGAACAAGTCGACGCCCCGTCGATGGTGCCGTAAAACAGAGCTGGAGCGAAGACCACTCGACGAACAGGTCGACACTCCGTCGATCAGTTCGACGGACCGTCCTTCTCACCGTCGGATGAGAAGAAATGACAGATTGCTTACTGAAAATTTGACGACTTCGACGCCTGGATCGACGCTCCGTCGATCGCACCGTACATCTCGGACGAGACTGATTTCATGAATTAATATAAGACCCCTCCATTTTTATTTCATTTCATCTTCCACTCTTTTCTCTCCAAGAACTCTCCAGAACCTTTTCCACCATTCATCCACAAGAAATCAAAGGAAAACCATGGTCAACTACACCAAATCCATGAAATCAAGTTTATGAAACCCATTAAAAGTTCATCGAAGTCAAGGAAACTCAAGAAGAGTGGGTTAGGGTTTTTGTGCAAGAAAAGAAGTTCCACTCAAAGGTTGTTCATCCATCATATGAGGTGAGTTTTATGACCCTTTTATATGGTTTGAGTGGTTGAAAGTTGAAACACTTGAATTGTAGAAAGACATAGAAATTGGGTCATGAATGTGTGAATTGTGATTGGTGTGAATTATGAATGTTGGTATGTTGTGATTGTGAATATGTTATAAGTGACATTTAGACCATGAAATAAGTATTATATATGAGAAAACGCGATAACGAGTTATAATCATAATTGTGGAGAAATCTAAGAGAAATGTTGAATTGTGGTAAATGTAGAGAAATGATGATTGTTGTTGTTATATTGTGGATGTTGTTATTAGCGTTGGGAATTGATATAGAACGTGGGAAAAGTAGTATAAACAAAGGAAGTGCTGCCCGATTTCCCCTAGAAATAGTGAACTATTCTTATAGACGGTTGACTAACGTTAGTGCGAATTCTCTCTTGAAGGTAGAAAAATGATATCGAAGGGGAACAAGCAAGCGATAGCTAAATTAAACGACAAAGGTATGTGACGCCAGTCCTTTCCTTCTATGGCATGAATCCTATAATATCATACACCCTATCTAGCGGGGACACAACCTTAGTTTCTTTTACCATAGATTTCCACCAAAGCAAGAAGATAGCAATTCGTTATAGAAAAATCAACTTTTACCGAAATCATCGGATTAAGACATTAGACCTAGAACTTAGCATCCTACGACTTTAGTAACCTTTTCACACCATATTCCCTGTGGGATTCGACCCCAACCTTGTTGGGTTACTATATTTGACAACGTCCGCATTATACCATTAATAGGTGTAATTTGAGCGTACCAAATTTTGGCGCCGTTGCCGTGGAATACGGTTTTGAAATTACTAAATAGTGTTTGATTTATTAAAGTCTTTTGCCTATTCCATCACACCTTGTTTGCTACTCTGTGTAAACCAGGTGAACAAGAATCAAAATCAGAAAAATCAACGTGCTGGTAACCAGGGGAATCGGTTGAACAATCAGGCGAATGAATCAAATGATGAGAATATTTTCGCTAAACTTGTTCCAGAGGAAGACTATGCGTCCGCTATTGTTCAACCTCGAGTTGGAGCTGCTACTGTGAAAATTGACTCCTCTCTATACCAGCTGTTGAAACTTGAGGGATACTTTCGGAACTCTACCGAGAATGACCCTCAACGTCATTTGCAGAATTTTGTGGATGTTTGTGCTAATCACATCCAGAAAAACGTTCCACAAGATGCTATTCGGTTGAGGTTATTCAAATATTCCTTAGCTGGAGAGGCAAGAACATGGTTTGAGAAGCTGCCCCGAAATTCGATTACTTCATGGGCACAGATGGTAGCTGCTTTTCTCACAAAGTGGTACCCCCTAGGAAAAAGGCTGAAATTCATGACAAGATATATGAATTTAAGCAGCAACTGGGGGAACAACTACATGAAGCCTGAGAGAGATTTAAAGAGTATTTTCAGAAGAGCCCGAATCATGGCTTTCCGGAACATATATTAATGGAGAAGTTCTACCGAGGGTTAGATCCAGTGACACAGTCAGTAGCTAATAATGCAGCTGATGGTTGTTTTATGAACAAGACCTTTCAACGAGTGACCACCATACTTAACAAGCTGACGACTCATAATCAGGCTTGGCACTCAAACAATGCTGATGTAGTACCGTATGGTAGTGCTATGATCCAGAATATAGTGAAGGAGAATCAGGACACCCAGCAAACTTTGGCATAACTTGCAACAAATATTTCCTTGCTAATTAAGAAGTTTGATGAATCCCAAATCAAGAAGGTAAATATTTGTGAGGATGATACAGTTTTGCCAAAAGGGATGTACCATGCTCAAGATGGTCCATTCCATGATGGGCCACCTATGCAGGTTGAAGATGCTAATTATGTAAATAACTCTCAAGGGGGTTACCAAAGACATAATTACCAAGGTGGCTATCAGAATCCGAATCAATGAAGACCTCAGCAAGGTCAAGGTTCTTACAACAACTCTGGGAAGTACAACAATAATTATGGTGGTGCAAACCAAGGGAGTTACAACAACAACAACAATTTTGGGAACAAGAGTTCCAATCCTTATATACCCCCGAAAGGGTAGTCAACAGAGCAAGGTAGTTAGAAGGTTGAAGCAATGCTTGAGAAGATTCTAGCCAATCAATCCAAGTCTGGAAGGACTTTATCTGGGCTGACAGAAACAGTGGGTTCCCATACAACAGCTATTCAGAAGCTTGAGTCGCATATGATGGATATTTCTAGAGAGCAGCACCCTCCTAAAAAAGGAGGACTTCCAAGTGACACTATTCCAAATCCTAAGAATGGGGGAGGCGGTGTAGACCGTGTGTTTGCCATCACTACTAGGAGTGGTAAAACACTCCAGGGGGCTGCTGAGAAGGTGATTAATCTTGAGCTGATAGATGAAGAGGATGAGGTGCAGCCTGAAGCACCCATTATTGCTGATGAGAATCCTACTAACAAGAAGGTTGCTGATATTCCAGAGATGGAGAAAGAAGCTGATAACACAAGCAAGCAGGCTGTAAAAGGGCCTCTCCGCCCTTTGACGCAGCTTTTCAAATCTAAACCTCCCTTTTCTCAGAGGTTGGTGAAGAAGAAGGAAAATGCTAAGTTCGAGAAGTTTTATGATCAATTGAAGCAGTTATCTCTGAATTTTCCCTTCTTGGAAGCTGTCAAGGAGATGCCTGGGTTTGCGAAATATTTGAAGGATCTGCTGACCAAGAAGAAAATGGTGCAGCATGAAACCGTGAGTTTGACTCACACTGTGAGTTCCATCATTTCAACTACAACTATTCAGAAAAGGGAGATCCTGGGGCGTTCACCATTCCTTGTTCTATTGGGCACCATGATTTTGCTCGTGCGTTGTGTGATAATGGGGCGAGTATTAATTTGATGCCCCTTGCTATATATAAACAATCAGGTTTGGGGATGCCAAGGCCGACTACTATGAGATTGCAGATGGCTGATAGGTCTATCAAAAGACCTGTTGGGGTGGTTGATGATGTAATTGTGCGGGTTGGTGATTTTATGTTGCCCGCTGATTTTGTGATTCTTGACTGTGCTGTTGATCGGGACATTCCTATCATTCTGGGGAGACCTTTCCTTGCTACAGGGAGGGCTCTGATGGATTCGGAGAAAAATGAAATCAAGTTTCGAGTCAACAATGAAGAAGTTACTTTTCAAGCTAGCAAAGGGATGAAGTTACCAAGTGCTTACGAGAGTATTCCGATAATTGATTCGTTTGATGTTGTTGATGAAGCAGTGAAGTTCAAGATGGAAGAAGAAAGTTTGGGTGAAGCTCTAGCTGGCATTCTTGTGAATTTCGATGCTGAAGACATGGAAGGCTATGTGGAGACAGTTAAATCACTTGGTGGGTTGGGCTCATACTCATACCACCCAAAGAAGCTAAATCTTGATCTGGAAAATAGAAAAACTTCTCCAGTAAAGCCTTCGATCGTTGAGCCACCTAAGTTGGAGCTTAAGCAGCTCCCATCACATCTGAAATATGAGTTCCTTGGTCCGGACAATACATTACTGGTGATTGTTTCAGCCCTATTGACTGAGGAGCAGATTTTGCAGCTTTTGGAGGTGTTGAGAGAGTATAGGCGTGCTATTGGTTGGACCATAGCAGACATTCGAGGTATTCCATCTGGGATCTGTGAGCACAAAATCCAGTTGGAGGAAGATAGCAAACCAAGTATAGAGCATCAGAGGCGACTGAATGAGAATATGCAAGAGGTCATCAAGAAAGAGATCATCAAATGGCTGGATGCGGGCGTGGTTTACCGAATTGCTGATAGTAAATCGGTAAGCCCAGTCCAATGTGTTCTTAAGAAGGGTGGCATTACTGTTGTGCCGAATGCAAAGAATGAGTTGATCCCGACCAGAACTGTCACCGGATGGAGAGTTTGCATGGACTATCGCAAGCTCAACACAGCCACTTGCAAGGACCATTTCCCTATGCCCTTCATTGATCAGATGCTTGATAGGCTAGCAGGGCGTTCCTACTATTGCTTCCTTGATGGTTATTCGGGCTACAATCAGATCAACATTGCTTTGAAGGATCAGGAGAAGACCACTTTTACTTGTCCTTATGGGACATTTGTGGATGCCTTTTGGTTTGTGTAATGTGCCAGCCACTTTTCAGAGGTGCATGATGTCAATCTTCTCTGACATGGTAGAGGATTTCTTGGAAGTGTTTATGGATGACTTTTCCGTGGTGGGTGATTCATTTGAAGATTGTCTTGGCCATCTGGGTCAAGTGCTAAAAAGGTGTGAGGAGACCAATCTGGTGCTAAATTGGGAGAAGTGCCATTTTATGGTGAAGGAAGGAATCGTCCTCGGTCATAAAATCTCTGAAAAGGGAATCGAGGTCGATCAAGCGAAAATTGATGTGATTGCAAAACTTCCACCACCTATCTCAGTCAAAGGTGTCCGAAGTTTCTTGGGACATGCTGGATTCTACAGGCGCTTCATCAAAGATTTCTCCAATATTGCCAATCCAATGTGTAAGCTTCTTGAAAAAGAGGCTAAATTTGTGTTTGATGATAAATGCCAGAAGGTGTTTGAGGAGTTAAAAGAGCGTCTCACTACTGCGCCTATTATTGTTGCTCCTGATTATTCCTTGCCATTTGAACTGATGTGTGATGCTAGTGGTTTCGCAATAGGTGTTGTGCTTGGGCAGAGGCACAATAAAATTATGCACTAGATCTATTGTGCAAGCAGAATACTGAATGCTGCTCAGATGAATTACACAGTGACGGAGCAAGAGCTGCTTTCCATTGTGTTTGCTTTTGAGAAATTTCGGGCCTACTTGTTAGGGTCCAAAGTAGTCATTTACACTAATCATGCAGCCTTGAGATACCTCATGGCAAAGAAGGAAGCAAAGCCACGACTGATCAGATGGGTGCTATTGCTGCGAGAGTTTTATTTTGAGGTGAAGGACCGCAAGGGAACTGAAAACCAGGTTGCTGACCATCTTTCTCGGCTTGAAGAGGCTGGGAGACCTTTTTATGAGCTTGATATAGATGATGCTTTTCCAGATGAGAGGGTGTTGGGTGTGTCAAATGAGGTGGCACCGTGGTATGCTGACATTGCCAATTATTTGGTAACAGGCATAGTTCCAGAAGATATGAAAGCCTACCAAAAGAAGAAATTCTTGCGGGATGTTCGGCAGTACTATTGGGACGAGCCTTATTTGTTCCGAACATGCGCTGACAACATCATTCGGCGTTGTGTTCCGAAAAGTGAAGTGATGGAAATTCTAAAGGCGTGTCATGACTCTCCTGTTGGGGGTCATCATAGCAGAAACCGGACTGCGGCTAAGGTACTTGAGTGCGGCTATTACTGGCCGACTATTTTTCATGATGCTAATCTATTGGTGCGGTCCTGTGATCAATGTCAGAGGCAAGGGAATATCGGCAGAAGGGAAGAGATGCCTATGAATTTTGTTATGGAGGTAGAAGTGTTCGATGTCTGGGGGATTGACTTTATGGGACCCTTTGTGAGTTCGGGTGGCATGAAATATATCTTGGTTGCTGTGGACTATGTGTCAAAATGGGTAGAAGCGGTGGCTTTACCTAATAATAAGTCCAAGAGTGTTATGAGGTTCCTCAAGAAGAACATATTTACTCGTTTTGGTACTCCGAGGGCTATAATCAGCGATGGTGGATCCCAACTTTTGTAATAGAGCTTTCGCGGGACTGATGGAGAAATATGGTGTAAAACATAGGGTGGCAACGCCTTATCACCCTCAAACAAGTGGATAGGTTGAAGTGTCCAATAGGGAGATCAAGAGTATTCTAGCAAAAACAGTGAATGCAAATAGAACTGATTGGGCCCGCAAGCTCGATGATGCTCTATGGGCATACCGGACTGCTTTCAAGACTCCGATTGGAACTTCACCCTTCAAGCTTGTATTCGGAAAAGCTTGTCACTTGCCGGTTGAACTTGAGCACAAGGTTATGTGGGCCCTGAAGAAACTGAATATGGATTGGGAGGAAGCAACCAAGCTCAGGTTGTTTCAACTGAATGAGATGGATGAGTTTCGGTACCAGGCATATGAGAGTGCAGCACTTTATAAAGAAAGGATGAAGCAATACCATGACAAGAAGATCCTGAAGCGAGAGTTCTACAAAGGTGACCCTGTATTGCTGTTTAACTCTCGGTTGAAGTTGCTGCCTGGTCAGCTTAAATCAAGGTGGTCTGGTCCGTTTGAGGTGGTAGGTGTTTCACCCCATGGAGAAATTGAGTTAAAGTCCGGAGATGGAACTCGAACATTTAAGGTGAATGGGCAGAGATTGAAGCACTATCATGGAATGGTCTCGGAGGATAGGATTGTTGATCGCTACAGGTTAAAGCACCTCGGAACGAACAATGATCTGGTGTACCAAGATAAGGAGTAAATGGTCACCACCGTCGTGCCACGACGTTAAATCAAGCGCTTCTTGGGAGGCAACCCAAGTGTAATGTTTATTTTTCTTTTTGTTGTTTTTGATTACATATAGGGTAATGGTTGTTTTGGTACAGGAACATATTGCAGAAAATATTGCTAAATAGCAGTTAAGTTCAGTAGTAAGAAACTGTCTCGCAACATTGCAAAATACGCCTGCAGTTTACGGACCGTATTTCACAATACGGCTCGTAAAACAGGGTGTATTTAACAATGTCGCAAAACAGTAAGCACTGTAATGTAACATGACAGTTTACGACCACGGAGGACAGCCCGTATTTCACAATACGGTCCGTAAACATGATCGTAATCTATCATGAGACAATATAGTGTACTGCCCACATCAACATCTCTAAATACGGGTCGTAAATCACTTTACGGACTGTATTTAGAATTTAAATAAAAAAAGGGGCACGATTTAAACATAATAGAGGGCAGCATTTTAAATGAAGGGCAGAGAACCGTTTTCACACCCATTAACTTCCCTCCATTAACTCACACTCCTGGAACGTTCCCTCTTCAACTTTCCTCCTTCTTCTAAAACCCCCACGATTTCCCACCATAAACCCATCATCTTCCATCTTTCTAAACTCCATAAATACCCAACTCACACCCAAAACTCACTCTCAGGAAAATTCGTAATCTCTCTGCCCTGGGTTTAAATTTGGTTGTGATTGAAGTTGTGTTCTCCAAGTCTTGTTGATTGTGATATGTTAGTTCATAATAAAAAGGTATGATTGACATTCTCTACTCTTATTTTCCAGCAGTGAGTTTGAACTTGATGGTAAGTATTGATTAGGCTAGGTTTTGTGAAATTGAGTGTTTGCTTACCTTGGTTAATGATCTTGTGAGGTTATAGCTATGCTAATTTCTTGTAATTCTCTTGGGAGGTTGTTAATAAAACCCAAATGGGTCGGAGGGCATTCCATACTTTAATATTCAAAAATTTGAAGTTATGGTCTGCCCACCCATAGCTTGACTCTTGAGGGAATTATGAAAAAATTGGTAGAAAGTTGGGTGAAGTCTGAGTAGCCTAATCCCCAAAACAATGTGAAACCGAGATGTGAAACGAAATCCTGAAATCAGAACATGTATCTATCTGTGATGCGAAACACGATCATACTTTACGGACCGTATTTCAGTTTACGGTTCGTATTTAAGCATGTCACGAAGGGACAGAATAGTCTCCAAGAAGATGAGCAATTTACGATCGTACTTTACGGACCATATTTCAGTTTACGGTCCGTATTTAAGCATGTCACCAAGGGACATAATGTTCCCCAAGAAAATGAGCAGTTTACGATCGTACTTTACGGACCGTATTTCAGTTTACGGTCCGTCTTTTGAGTTTACGGTCACAGACAGAACACAGATTTTGTGCACAGTCAAGTTGTCTTATCTTTGATCGGATGTTCCATGGTAACTAATATGATGTGTCTTTTGCAGGAATGGGTCAAAAAAGGAATGCAAAGAAAGCGGGGGCCAAAAGCACTGGCACAAGAAAGAAAGCGCGCTCGGATTCAAGGTTGATAGATGAACCCTCCAATTCAGAAGGAAAAAAAATCAGGATCCGAGTGCACAGAGGTTATACCGCCACCAAAGGTCAGGGGGCCCCCCACACAAGGCACATCGGCAAGGCCATCACAACCCCCACCTATGACCCCGTCCAAGTCTGCGTCGGAAGCCTCCCAGTCTGAAGAGGGGGATTCTGACGTGGAAGTATCAAGCAGGGGGGCAGCCCACTAAACGGATCAGGAGAGTGACTCAGCAGGGCCTAGTGATGGTAATGATCCGGATGATGGTACGTTGCCAAACGGTCGTAAACTGGCCGTCAGGACCAAACGTCTGGAGGAAGAAAAACTTCGGTTCTCGGTCAAAGGGTCAAAGAAATTGTTTGACCAATGGATGGCCGAGACAAAAACTAGGGGACAACCGCCGCAGAAAATATTTGAAGAACGGCGACTGATTTTCAATGGTATTTCGGCTCACCCACACCTGGATGATACCATCAAAGGGTACAAGTTGGATGTGTTCTCTCATGAGGCGGGAGAGTATGCTCCGCACATTGTGCGGGAGTTCTATGCATCATATGGGGCTGTATTGATGTCGATGAAGAAGTTGAGTCGTGGTTGGCATGAGATACCCATGCTGGAGAATGTGACAGTCTAGAACTCACTGGTTGATATTTCCTCCAAAGCCATCAACAGAGTCCTGTTTGGTAATAATTTTGTGGCTCCCACTGATCTGAGCCTGTTCCTAGACAAACGAGACAGGAAAGACAAGAAATCTATGAGGGAATGGACTGTTGCAATTATCACATCTGAGCCACATGAGCAAAAATAGACTAATGATGGGAAAATCAAGATTGCTAAAAGTTGTTTATCCACAGAGGCTAAGTTTTGGTGGACGTTGCTTCGGTACAGGATCACTCCAACCCAGGCAGATAATACCCTCTCCACCAGTCAGGCAGTCACTATTGCCTCATTGATGTCAAGGTACCCGATGAATATTGGGGAGCTAATAGCTGAGGAGCAGCATGTGCGGGCACACAAGCCCGACCAGAACATGATATTTCCGTGTCTTATCACGGAATTGTGTAGACGGGCAAGGATATTTCAGCTTCCAGAATGGGACGGCACCATCACAGCTGCTCATGTGGGGGATTGGAGGAAGAGTAAGGTGAAGAGCAAGAAGGACCAAGAGGCAGATCAGTTCGGTGATGACGATGACACTCAGCTAGAGTTGAGTCAGAGCCGTGCTTATGGGACAGATCCAGTAGAGTCCGAGATTGGTGTTTCCACTACTGGGACTGATGCTCCCACGACAGGTGTTCCAGATACTGTCGATACACAGGCCTTTGAAGCCACGCTGGGTGTTTCTGAGGCAAGACCTCCACCACCACCTCCGGCCACACAGGGCCCTCCTTCGGGGTCTGCCACTACCGCTACGACAACCGAGCCTGCTGATCCAGAGCTAGAGTTGCTGCACTTCAGCCATGCTAACTACAGCCAGATTGCAGTTAAAGCGGTGAGGACTGAAAGGCAAGTAGAAAAAATCTTGCAACAATTTAAGCCGAAAGCGGTGAAAATAGTGCAGCAGTTGGTTACAGAGGCGACCACAGAAATCTGTGCAGAGTTTGAGAAAAAACACGAAGTGTATCAGGCTAGACTAGACAGTTTTGAGGCGAAATTGTTGACTCGAGAGCAGACCACACCCGGTAGGGAGTCTAGCTCATTGAGGAGTGAGTTGGAGAAGCTGAAGAAGGAGCTTGAGGCACTCAAAGTGCAAGGTATGGTAGCCGCACCGCGTGCCATTTTGCCTAATACGTTTAAGGTGCTGGATCTGCTGGATTCTGAGGAGGAGGCAGAGGATGCCGAACCTTTTGTTCGCGATACGAGAAAGAGGGTTCGTGAGACATCTGAGGACCCAGAGGAGTTGGCCAAGAGATTGAAGAAGACAGAGAAGAAGGAAATGAGCAGGCAATCCTTCAGTTGTTGGTTGAGCCGCAGCGCCAACCGGGAGAGTCCACGAGTCAACCGCCGGATGCAGCGGGCCAGTCATGAGTTTCGCACAACACCAAGGGCACCAAGGTACCACTTCTTTTTCCCTCATTCTTATAAGTGAAGCACTGGGACAGTTCTTGATTCTTTAGTTGGGGGTGGGCCTATTTGAAAGTAGTGTAATGTAAATATGTGTTTAGGAACCCCCTCGGCTTTTCTTTGCCAGAGTTCTTTTCCTGAGGGGGGTTTGTTTTGTTGAAACTGGCATGTTTAGGATGTTGCTTAGGTTGAGTAGAGTAATTTTGACTTAGTTGGTGTTACTTTGTAACTGATGGCATGTGTTATGGTTTGTTGGAAATTTTGGACCCCTCGAAAATTATAAAAATGCATACTTAGACCAGTTATTGGTTGACATGATTGATTCTTTATATGACATTGGAATTATTGGGGTATTGTGTGTGATAAATGACTACTTAGGAGGTCACAAGTGCAAAAATAATTGTCCTTATGCCAATATGTGTGTGAGTTGTTAGTTTAATTCTGTTTAAGAATGTATAATCTAGAACTTGCCTTGTTGGTCTTATTTGAAATCCGAAAGTTAGTTTGGTTGGAAAATGATCTTAGGCTTTCTTTGTGTAAATAGTCACTTTGCCTAAATAAGTCTTACCAAAAGCTGAAAATATCACTAGTTTCCCTTTTTGACCTTTTTCTTGGCTAGCCGAATGAAAACCTCACCTGTTGTGAAATTTATCCATCTTCGCACCCGTTCCCTCCTTGATGCTACTAGATAGATGAGGCAAAGCGCCTAAGTTGGGGGTGAATTAAATGTGAAGTAGATGTTAAAAACATATGTTGGGGGTGGTGGAGTTTGCTAGTAGAGAGTCGATGTGGTAGTTGCATATATATATATATATATATATATATATATATATATATATATATATATATATATATATATAAAAAGAACAGAAAAATGTAACACAAAAAGAATTGCTAGTTGGATAGGAATAAAATCACACCGAGGTTGAAAACTTGAAAGAAAATAAAGGGGTTGGAAAGAAAAGAGGCGAATCAAGGTGAAGAGATGCTGTAGTGTTCAAGGAGGGTGAGTCACTGATATCCAAAAAGTATCCTACCCGTCCCTAAGCCTACATTACAAGCCGAAACAAGTCCTAATGTGATCACAACCGAACGAGCCTAGGATGAGAACATAGAAAATAAGGGCAAGCCTATGGTATTTGCATGTGTAGATATGAATTTCTTTGTGAGTGTGAGTATTTTTCTCTTCTCTTTCATCTTCGTCCCATTATTGTTGTATGTATGTGTGTTGGGACATTCTTTGGTCTATGTGAGGGCATAAGGATGAGAATTGAGCAAAATAAAGTGACCGCCTAAAGTAGCGTTTGTGTGCATCATAATAGGCTCGATAATGTAATGTCATGCATTGAAGCTTCATTGTTAGTCATAGCGTTCTTAAGTTGTGTATATTGCTTTAAAATAGAAAGTTGGGGTGGTCCTTTGAAGAAAACCATGCATGCCAGTAGTTCAGAGTCAAAACCAATGTAGACATTGTTATTCTATGAGATTTAGGTGTAAGATTGAGTCGTTGTTTTGTATGGCTTGCTTGAGGACAAGCAAAGACTTTAAGTTGGAGGTGTTGATGTGGTGTGATTTTACGCCAAAAATCAATGCTTTTCTGCTATAAGTTTTACTTGTTTTTAAGCAAGTCTATGTGATTTTACGTGATTTTTAGTGTTTTTCAGGAAACGGAGCAGATTTGGAATGAAAACAGTTGGAAGTACAGAAGTGGGCGTAAACTCAGTTTACGGTCCGTATTCTAAAATACGGGCCGTACTCCATGGTCGTATTAAAGAATAACAGAACCAGAAAGGCAGGCTGAGAACATGGTGATTTACAAACTCAGTTACGGACCGTATTTCAGTTTACGGTCCGTATTTCAACACGTATTTAACCATTCGAGCATTTGGCAGAAAGTCTGAGTTTTGCAAGCTGAAAGACAACCGGGCAGTTTACGGGTCGTAAACCACTTTACGGTCCGTATTTCAAAAGATGGAAGTTGCTCACAACTGGAAGGACGACTTGGTCGTAAACTGATTTACGGTCCGTATTTCACTTTACGGACTGTATTTCGTATCGACGGGACCAAAGTGCAAATCTGTAACTGTCATGTTTTCAAAACCTATAAATAGTCATTGTAGGGTTTTTAATAGTTAGGAGTTATTATATTTTTGTCTCTTGACATAGAACATTAAACACTCTCTAGTTTTTGAAAGTTCAAACATCAATTCAAGTATTATCAATTCCTCTTTTCTTCCAAAGTAAGCAATTATGAATTCTTCAATTTCTTATTCCTTGTTCTTTGTCATGAGTAGCTAAATTCCCTTACTAGGGTTGTGAACCCAATGATGGGTGTTTTGTGATTGGGTTTGTGATTGATATACACATAATGGATTATTAGGGTTTAGTTATTCTTCATTCTTCATTCATAATTAACGGTTGCAAACATTGATTAAAGCCTACCTTGATTTATTTGGGAAAATAATTAGGGTTGGTAAGAATAACTAACAAGGACTCAAAGCTTTAAACTTTGTTTAATAAATTCACTTAGGAATAAGAAGAATTTACTTGTCATGATTAATCGTTCTTCATGATTACTTTCTTATATTTGGGAAAATCATAGAAAGACATAATCTTTATTTATTGGGAAATAGTAGAAATTCACATAGAGATTAAGTGCATTCATATAATGATCCGTTATAAGTATATCAAGATCAATACCCATAATCATACACTCTATCTAGCGGGGACACAACCTTAGTTTCTTTTACCATAAATTTCCACCAAAGCAAGAAGATAGCAATTTGTTATAGAAAAACCAACTTTTATCGAAATCATCTGATTAAGACATTAGACCTAGAACTTAGCATCCTACGACTTTAGTAACCTTTTCACACCATATTCCCTGTGAGATTCGACCCCAACCTTGTTGGGTTACTATATTTGACAACGTCCGCGTTATACCATTAATAGGTGTAATTTGAGCGTACCAAGTATGTAAGGCATGCATAGTAACATGATAAAAGCAGGAAGAATAGCGTAAGATACCAGAACCGTTTATACCTCATGATACCTTTTAAGACATTCATTTTGCCTACCTAACCTTTTTCTAGAAGAAACATTTCATATATCCACAAATAATACAATACAATACAATATAATACAATACAATACAATACCGTACCCGACCATAGTAAGGCTCGGTAACATCCGTACCCGACTGCAGTGGTATGCGTGCAATAGATATCATACCCGACCATATAAGCTCGGTGTCATTCACACCATATTCGTACCCGGCCATAGCAAGGCTCGGTGTTACAGATGACTATATATATATATATATATATATATATATATATATATATATATATATAAGAGTACATAAATAAAAGCACATCATCATCATCATCATCATTATCATTATAACTATATCTTTCCTTAGAGGATCAACAATCGTAGGATGAGATCAATAGGGTCATGAGAGTATCAAGAACAATGAACTTGGATAGCATTAGAAATGGAATTATCATCGTCGCTATATCTTACCTTGAAGGAACAACTACCAGAAGGTGAGATTAACAATAATGAATAAAATCGAGAAAATCATGAAATAAGCTCAATAATCTCATAATAGCATCAAGTCCATAAGCTTTGGAATCTGTAGAATGGGATCATTACCATCATCATTATCATCATAGAAAACATCTATCTTTAGTATCATAAGAACTTTGAGAATCATGAAATTCTAGCTTTTGAGAATAAGGATGTTATGGAAAATATGTGTGGATTCATAAGAAAAGAATCATGCCTTTAGAAAGAAAGAGATTTAGCCTTAACATACCTTTTCGGTCTCCTTAACCACTTAACGCTTATCCTCCCAAGCTGGTAAATCTACATTCAAGAGAATTCATATTATTGTTAGGCTTATCGTCATATGCTTATCTTAAGCCTTCAAATTAAACCCCTTTAGAATCTGCCGAAATTCGGGCAGCATCTCTCCTATATCTTCTACTCCCTCCAATCTTCAAAACAACTCCCAAAGCACAATAAAACATCAACAATTCCATAATCAAAAGATTACATTCAAACTACACTCAATTCAATCCCAAAATTTCTTTTCATAATCAATCCATAATAACAACTTCATACAACCACTTATAAACTCATATACGATAATTCCTTAACATCATTCTTATCCCTCATAACAATATTATGCTCAAAACATACTAATAATTATAACTCAAGTTAATTCACAACTCAAAATATCATCAAATGCATATTTGAACTTTTCCTCCAATTTTCTTCACTTCAAATCTTAACATAATTACCAAACAAACTCATAAACATGAAACTAATATGAAATCTTACCTTAAAATTCAAGAACACTTCAATTCCATGGTTTCTCCACCTTAAAAATACTCACCCAAACATCTTCAAGAAGAGGAGACAAGTGTAGACCTCACATGGAAACCCTTAACCACTTGAATCTTCACTTTGATCCTTGGTTTGGGCTTGGAAATATGTTGGAATATATTTGGAGAAGTTTCTAGGACTTCCTAAGACTTGAGGCTATGTTAAAAATGAAATAAAAATGACCAAAATTATTATATAGACTTGTAGGAATATATGTGCATGTTGTAGAAGTTGGAGGAATGTTCTAGAGAATTTGGGATATGTTTAGGGGAATTTGGATATACCAGGAGAGATACCTCTCCGAAGTTGACCCAAAATTTCTGTCCAAAATTCTGCCAAAATTTTTCCAAATTTTTGACAAACTCATTTTCTTCGATTTGCTTGTTCCCAGAACCTTTAGACACTTTATAAGGGTTCCATGACCTCTCCGAGCTTACGTTAGTTTACGCTCAACGCAAACGACGTGAAATTTTTTTGAGGTGTAACAAGGAGGCAGGTGACATGGTATGGGGCGAGGCAAGGTAGAGCCTCTGTGGCAACACCAGCTAGACAAAGAATACCAACACTTTCTCAGGGCTATGATAGGGCTGTGTCTCCCAATCCGGAGGTAGATCTTGAGGATCAGCCGATTCTGGCTGAGGAGTATGGACTAGCACAGGCACCGCCTGGTTTCATTGCTACACCAGTGATACAGGATACATTAGTTTGGATTTTAGGGTTCCTTGAGGGTATGGCTCAGGCGGGAATTTGGCTTGTCACTCTAGACGGCTCATACACTATAACCAGAGGTCAGACTCCAGAGCACATGTTTGTACTGGGGTTTTGGACTCTAGGGGTCCAGCCAACTACTGTTGTGGCTTCTCAATTTGATGATTTGGTTCTGGCTGGATTGTACCCCATCTGGAAAACTAGCCGACTATGTTTATTGATGAGCAAAAGATGTTCGATAGGTTTAATAGGATGGGGCCTCCCAAGTTATCTTGGAAGCTAAGTGAGGATGCTTATGAGTTATTGATTAGCTATCACGAGAGGTACATAACCTAGGACTGGTTGAGTCCCACGGAGTTGATTACACGTCATTTGAAATGATCGACGATGCCAAGAAATGTTAGAGAGATTATATTAGCAGTTGGCCAGCTGTGTCACCTCCATTTACTTGAGCTCAGTATTCTCAGCGATTTTTGGACAAGTATGTTCCTATTGTATTAGAGAGCTTAGGAGGGATCAATTTGAAGGTTTGAGGAAGGATGGCATATTAGTTACTGAGTATGAGATGAGGTTCCATGACTTGGCTCTGCATGCGATGATGATACTTCCCACCGAGGCAGAGAAGGCGAAGAGAGTTTTTTCCGAGGGTTGACAATTCCTATTAGTTTGGGTGTTTCTCAAATTATTGCTACTGGGTCTTTTTGTTTTAAGTTGTGGTGGATGTCGCCAGGGATATAGAGATGATTTCATGTCAGGGTCATAAGGGCAAGATGGCCCGTTACATTTGTAGCTACTGTGGTACTCTGCCTTGGAGGCGAGGTTACTCATGGAGACATTATCATTGTCTAGTGTACATGTTTTTATCCATCTTACACCTCTTATTTATTACTTTTGCTTATGTTTTAAGTATATTTTGATGTATATTCCGACAACTATACACTTGATATATGTGTTTATTGTGTTTAGGTGATGACTTGATGCGAAGCTTATGGTTTGATGTGAAAAGAGATTTGGCGGCATTAGTAGTTGCATTGAAGATGTGGAAGCATTACATCTATGGTGTGCATTATGAGGTACTTACTAATCATTGAAGTCTTCAGTATATTTTCAATTTGAGGCAATAGAGGTGGTTAGAGATGCTCAAGAATTATGATATGACTATTCTTTATCATCCTAGCAAGGCCAATGTAGTGGTGGATGCCTTGAGTTGAAAGGCGGTAAGTATGGGTAGCCTAGCATCGTTACAGGTAGAGGAGTGACCTTTGGCTATGGATGTCCAGTCTTTGGCAAATAGTATGGTGAGACTTGATATTTCAAAACCTGGAAAGGTTCTAGCTTGTGTGGAGGCACAGTGTTCTTTATTAGAGCAGATTAGAGCCCGGCAGTTTGATGATGCAAAGTTGTGTAAGATTCGGGACAAGGTGTTGAAGGGAAAGGCAAGGGAGGAAATTCTTGATGATGAGGGAGTTTTGGGGATCAAGGGTTGCATTTGTATTCCCAAGGTGGGAGAATTGACTAAATTGATCATGGAAGAGGCTCAAAGCTCAAGATACTCTCTTCATCCAGGAGCTACAAAGATGTATTGAGATTTGAAACAACATTATTGGTGGGGCAGTATGAAGAGGGACATTGCAAGATTTGTGTCTTAGTGTTTGGATTGTCAACAAGTGAAATACGAGCCCCAAAAGTGAGGTGGAATTAATCAGAGAATGCCTATACCTGAGTGGAAATGAAAGTTAATTGCTATGGACTTCGTGGTAGGGTTTCCATGAACTTTGGGAAAATTTGATGCTATTTGGGTCATTGTGGACCGTTTGACTAAGTCGGCTAATTTCGTACCGATTCAGACTACCTACAATTCAGAGAAGTTGGCCAAAATCTACATCAGGGAGAAAGTTTGTTTGCATGGGGTGCCTATTTCTATCATTTTGGATCGAGGCATTTAGTTTACTTCTTATTTCTAGCGATAAGGAGTTAGGTACTCGAGTGTAACGACCCATTTGCTCGTTACGGACCTTCTTTATTCTTTTCCCAAAATACCCCTTATTTGGGCTTGCACCGATAGTTGTTACACGTGGGAATCATGGATAAGGGTGACCAATAGTCGGGTGGGGAAGAAAATTTAAATCAACTTAGGATTTCCGGTACAGTTTCTTCGCACCTGCGATCAGCGGGCCGTGTCTGCGATGTTTTCGCCACCCTAACGGAAAGTGACAAGTTAAGTGAGTCCGCATTTGCGGACTGCTTCTCCATAGAAGCGAGGCCGCCTTTGTGAGCCTTCTTCCGCCTCTGCGGGATCGCTGAAATCAGCAAACCCTTTTTATACCTTGTTTCCAAATTCGTGCCTTATTTACTCCTAACTTATTCCTTGACCTAGGGAGTGGATAGAAGGCTATTTTAGGTGAGGTTCTCAAGGTTGTTCATGGAAGTAAGTGCTCTAATCCTTAAATGTCTTTCCTTCTTTAGGATTTTAAGGTCTCATGATATAAATCTTGTTGGGAGGGTGATTAATGACTTGTAAACCCTAAGTGGGTAAATGGTGTCTTTAACTAATATCATGGTTGTTTAGGGTTAATAATTTATTGTTTATCTTGGGGAAAACCTTTTTCTAACTCTAATATTTAATTCTAAACTTGATTTCTCAAATGGGTTAGTGTATGATTTTTTTAGAAATTGGGGGTATTGGTAATAAAAGGAAATAGAAGCTCTCTTGGGGTTAGATAATTATGAAATTAGGCTATTCATCTTAGGGGAACCTAGTAAACTAGTGTAAAGGAAAAATTTTGATTTTGCCCTTGTGGGCCCGGGGTCGTTCTCCATAGATCTCTTAGAACTCTTCTAGACTCGTAGTAGTTGAATCTCCTCGACGCGTTACTTACATGAAATACTTGTTTTTTAGATCCTATTGTTCTCAATGCTTCCCGAAGAAGGAAGATGAAGTTCGAGAGGGATATTCGTGGCACCTGTTCATCTTCGAGGTAGGTTAAGGCTTACTTGAGCTAGACTTCGATTAGGAATTCATATGTAATTAGTAGATGTTGGTGGAGAAAGCATGCATAGGTGTTCAGACAAGGCATTTGGGATAGATACTCATAGGTTGGTAATTGTCTTATGTCTGTGACTTGTCGCCATATTGTGATATTGGGCTTGTTGTTGTGTTTATCACCATATTGTGATATCAGGCTTGTTGTTGTGTTTGTGATGTTGGGCTTGTCGCCCCATATTGTGACGTTGTGCTTGTTGCGTTATTTATCATGAATAGAGGTTGTGTTGAGCTTGATGTTGCTTGTTGAGAATATTCTTGGTATAGTATGCCATTTCCTTTATCCCTTATCATTCTTGGTAGGTTTACCCATATTAAGATCATTTATGTACAAACTGGGGTTTATGAGGGAGACTAATGTAATGCTAATAGGCTTGGGAGTTAGAAGTTCCATTTAGGCTTATGAATTGAGTTGTGAGTTACATTGTACTTGTGCTCGGGGTTAAATTGGTTGTTGAATCTTTTGGTTATGGATGATTGATTGCGGTTATTACACCTTTATGATAATCGTTGTTGAGTTTGACATTCATGCATGCATTTCATTCCGCATTCACATGGTTGCATGATGTGTTTCCAATGGAAACAATGACAAAAGTAATATGGTATTGATGACAGATTTATGGCAACAATTATAAGGTATTATGATATTTTGATGGAAATATTACGTGAATCCGTGATCCGAGGTTGTTACCGGAGCGGACGGAATGTGAGCTCGTGATCCGATGGGACATTCGGGAGTGAGCGTTACATGGACTTCGCGGCTCCCCATGGGTCATGACTATCGATACGTCGAAAATTCTGTCTGTAGCATGTGTGTATAGGTTGTAACATTGTCCATTGCATTGAATTACACTTCATCCATTTGCATGCATTTTACATCATATTATTTTTGTCTTATCTTGTCTGCCCCTTGGTTGTGTAAGGCTTGAATGACTGTTTGGTTGTGAGGTAGGAATCATGGTGAGGTGAACATATATATCGAGGAATAGTACTTGACTTTAGGATATGATTCAAGCGTAGAGAGACTCTCTTATACTATGTGTTGTGAACTGTCGTGTTGATATGTGTACTTCCTCGTTGATTTCCTATCATACTCATTTGTTTATTTCCTCTTGTTATATATGTCTTGCTAATTGTTGTCGGCCTATGATGCTTACCAGTACGTGTGTTGTACTGATACTACTCTTCCTACACCCTTTTTGGGGTGTAGAGTTGTTCCAGGTTGATGCCCGAGGTTCAGTTAGCTTCTAAGGATCTCACAGTGTCCACTCTAAAGCTTTCTGTTGATTCTCTTTCCAAAACAGAAGATGTACTTAGTTAAATGATAGTTCATGGCATGTTATATATCTTAGAAGCTCTTGTACGAGTCTAGACCCGGTTTTGGGAGACGGTTTATTTAATGAAAAGTATTTCCTTTCGTTATTTTCTTCTCTTTAAATGATGTTTGGAATGGTTAGCTTACTATTTTTTTTCTTTCTAAAAATGGTGTAAATTGAGTTTGGGTTTAGGAAGGGCTCGCCCACCAGGAGGGTTAGTGTGGGTGCCCACACGATCCACGAGTTGGGTCGTGACATCGGGTGGAGCTTAGTACAATATTTCACCCTCATACTTATGGTCAGTCCGAGCAGACTATTCAGGTCCTTGATGACATGTTACGACCATGCGTGATTGATTTTGGTGGTCATTGGGATCAGTTCTAGCCTTTGGCGGAGTTTGCTTACAACAATTGTTACTATTCAATCATTGAGATGGAACCATTCGAGTTATTATATGGTAGGAGGTTTCATTCTCCGGTTGGTTGGTTTGATACATTTAAGGTTAGACCTTGGGGTACAGACCTGTTGCGGGATTCTTTAGACAAGGTCAAGCTGATTCAGGAGAGACTTCTCACATCTTAGAGTAGGTAAAAGAGTTATGCAGATCGGTAGGTTTGTGAATTAGAGTTCATGGTTGGTGAGTGGGTATTTTTTATGGTTTCATCCATGAAGGGTGAGATGAGGTTTGGAAAGAAAGGCAAGTTGAGCCCTAGTTATATTGGTCCTTTTTGAGATTTTTTAGCGTATTGGTAAGGTATCCTATGAGTTGGGTTTTCTTCTTGGTTTTTCGGGTGTCCATCCTATGTTTCATATTTCTATGCTCAAGAAGTACCATTCGGATGGTTCTCATGTGATTCAATGGGATTCGGTGTTGCTTGATCAGAACTTGACTTTTGAGGAAGAGCCAGTTACTATTCTAGATAGACTAATTCGAAAGTTGAGGTCCAAGAAGATTGCTTCGGTAAAGGTTCAATAGAGGCATTGGTCGATTGATAGGCTACTTGTGAGACGGAGTCGGACATGCGGAGTAGATATCCCAAGGTTTTCAGTGATTCAGGTACTTGTTTTCTCATTTATGTTCGAGGACAAACATGTGTTCAAGTGGTGGATGATGTAACGACCCGTTAGGTCATTTTGGTTATTTTGCTTATTTTACCCTAAATGACCCTTACCCTAGCTTCTTCATGATATATTTGACTTGCGAGGATCGGAGGTGCGATTCCCTAGGCATTTGGGTGAGTTTTGAGTAAGAAAAAGGAGTTTTGGGGAATCCTTAAGGAATGGGTTGACCAAAGTCAACACTGGGGGTAGATGAGTCTTTTTGGAAGTTTCGTCGATTCCTTTAGGTCCGGCATGTCGATTATGACTTAGTTGACTAGTTGGTTCGGTTCCCGAGGGACTCGGGAGTATTTTGGACCTTTGGTTGGAATTTGGCTTCTAAGAGAATTGGAGGTTCCAGAATCGGGATTGTCTAAGGAAAGGTGAATCTGTTCAGGGAAGGGTTCATGAAAGATGTGAAAGAAATCCACTATTTGATGGATTGCATTCTAGGGGCTCCACCAGTCACTAAAGAGGCTGAGTAAAATAAATACTCGGAGCGGCCATGGAAAGCAAGTGCTGCACCAATGCTTATCCTAGAGAGATTCAAAATTTTGTATATCCCAAAGTATGATAGGACTATAGACCCACAAGAGTCAGGACCACGTGACTATGTATACCACTGGTATCCAAGGGAATGATTTAACGAAAGAGGAAATCAAATCCATTCTGATCAAGAAGTTCGGCGAGACACTCACAAAGGGAGCTTTAACATGGTGTTGACACCTAACTTTTTCCCTCCATAAATTTTATTTAATTAGTTGAACTACTCGAATCGTAAACGGGGTGGCATATGCACTTTTCAGATTAAAAAAAAATTACAAAATTATTTTGGTGACATTTTACCATTTCATTTGAAAAAATATCATCAAGTATATCATTTGCATATTTTTCACATGACTTATGATTTTTAAACATATTTATCAGAATTTAAAGTCAAAATAGTGAAAAAAATTATTTAATTAATTGTTTAAACTAAACTATGGTTAATTGATAAATATTTCACTCCATTAAAATAAGAAATCCAATTAGTTAAATAGATAATCAATCGCATATAAATTTTTACATCAATTTAGCCTTAATTTCAAATATTTTCGATTGAAATGTTTAATTGATTTAGTATTAAATTTGGTTATGATTGAAATAATTTTATTTAGTTTTAAAATCAAATCATACTCATATTTGCATAAAATGACCATCTCATTTAAATCTTTTCAATTGTTATGAGAGCGGGCCGAAACCCACTTAATTTCGACCAGGCCCAGTCCAAAATGGACATGACCTGGCCCACTTCACCTTTAAGCACAAAAACACCCCAAACCCCTTTTATTTTCCATTTTTTTGCGAAATGGGTATAGAAACCCTAGCTTCTCCTCTCTCTCTCTCTCTCTCTCTCTCTCTCTCTCTCTCTCTCTCGTGTCAAAGTGCCAAAAATGGCAATCATTCACGCGATTTTGCTTTGTTCAGTTTGGGCGTGCTCGTTTCGGACAAAGAGTTAAATGCTTTGTCCTCTCTCCGCCCTCACGTTGCCAAGAAGAGGTGATCGGCTAATGCTTTTTCCTTTTTGTATATCATCTGTACTTTAGTAACAAATGAATCAACTGCGTTCATTTAAGACATTCCCTTAAAAAAACGATGCCTTCTTTGTTATTATGCTTGCCTCATCAAAAAAATAAGAAATTTCCAAACTGATTGACTATAAGTAGAAAATGTTTATTGGGGATTTTGTCTCTTTGTTATTTCATTTCCACATTAGAGACTTAACACTAATTAGATATTCAAAATGGTGACACTTTATATCTCATTTGCACCCTTCAGAGCATTCATCCTTCGGTAGTCTACCTAGTCACGCAGGTTTAATAAACTTTCTTTAATATGATGTTGGTTGTTAAGTTGTACTGACAATTTCCTATTGATTTGTTTCTATTTTTACATTTGATTCATGCTTGTTGATACTTTTTCTAGTCAATGATGATTTTTATACTTTGCGTTATGTCGTTGGATCTCTAATTGGTTCACATGACATATTAATTCTCTTAAATAATTAAACCTTTTGTCTTAAGTTTTTATAGACAGTTGATTTGCCCTACCTACTTCAAGCAACATGTTAGTAAAAAGTTGATTCGTTCAGGTGCCAGCCGTAGCCTAGGTGTTCAAAAGGGTTATGCTATAAGAGGCATCTCTTCATATATTCATAGGCATAATGATGGTATTCCCCAGATACTCAATAAGCAAGTTGATGCAGATTGCAGTAGGCTCATTTACATTATTATCATATTGTTCATAACTTTTAGTTCTTATTTTTCTAATGCATTTATTTATACATCCTCTACGCAACATTGAGGGGGTTGATTTTAGCATGTTATCATTTTAAAAACTAAAATTCTATTCTTGAAATTAGAGTGGTTGTTGTTGCAGGAACGTCCTAACTCTTTACAGATTCTGTCACGTTACCTGGGAAGGAGGCGAGAATATAGTACAAATGGTCAGTTCTATTCCTCTTATTCTTTCATTATGGATTAATGGGTCATAGTCAAATATCTTTTCTCTTTGTGTGTTATAATCCAAAACAGGAAATGATATGCATGAGGTGCTCAGAAGTGTATTCAATTCTTTCACTCCTTCACTAGAAGAAGTCCTAAGAGCAAAACAATTAGCTTGACTACTTTATTCCATGAGGATATGCTTATAAATCAATCTTTATAGCGCTTGCTTGTAAGTGCTAAACTCTAATTATTTTTAAAAAATTTAAGCACAGTAATTCTTAGAGTGTTGTTACTACTTACTAGTGCTAAGCCGTCACCAGAAGCTCAAACAACACCTATCAAAGCCTTCTGCTTGCATGGCGTTTCTTTCCATTTTCTCCTTATATGAAAGAAAAGAATGAACGTTCATATATGGCATTCATTCTTTTCTTTCATATATGCAAAAAATGAAAAGAAACGCCATGCAAGCAGAAGGCTTTGATAGGTATCGTTTGAGCTTCTGGTAACGGTTCAACGCTAGTAAGTAGTAACAACACTCTAAGAAATACTGTGCTTCAAAATTTTAAAAAGAATTAGAGCTTAGCACTTACAAGCAAGTGCTGTGAAGTTTTATTTATAAGCATATCCTTGTGGAATAAGACAGTCTCGCTAATTGTTCAGCTCCTGGGATTTCTTCTAGCAAAGGAGTGAATGAAATTGAATACACTTCTGAGCACCTCGTGTATATCATTTCCTATTTCTGATTATAACACATAAAGAAAAAAGACATTTGTCTATGACCCACTAATCCATAATGAAAGAAAAAGAGGAACATAACTAGCCATTTGGACTATATTCTCATCTCTTTCCCAGGTAACATGACGGAATCTGTAAAGAGTTAGGATGTTCCTGCAACAACAACCATTCTAATTGTAAGAATAGATTTTTTGTTTTTAAAATGGTAACATGCTAAAATCGACCTCCTCAATGTTAAGTAGAGGACGTATAAACACATGTATTTAGAAAAATGAGAACCGAAAGTTATGAACAGTATGATAATAATGTAAATGAGCCTACTACAATCTGTATCAACTTGCTTGTTGAGTATCTGGGAAATTCCATCATTATGCCTCCGAATATACCTAGGCTACAGCTAGCACCTGAACAAATCAACTTTTTACTAGCATTTTGCTTGAAGTAGGTAGGGAAAATCAACTGTCTATAAAAATTTAAGCAAAAAGGTTTAATTAATCAAGAGAATTAACGAGTCATGTGAACCACTAATTAGAGATCCAACGACATCATAAGGCATAGTAAAAAAAATCATCATTGACCAGAAAAAGTATCAACAAGCATGAATCAAATGTAAAAATAGAAACAAATCAATAGGAAATTATCAACACAACTTAACAACCAATATCATATTAAATAAAGTTCATTAAACATGCGTGACTAGGTAGACTACCGAAGGATGAACGCTCTGAAGGGTGCAAATGAGATGTAAAGTATCACTATTTTGAATATCTAATTAGTGTTTAGTGTCCAACGTGGAAATAAAATAACAAAGAGATAAAATCCTCAATAACCTTATTCTACTTATAATCAATCAGTTTGGCAAATTTCTTCTTTTTGAATGAGGCAAGCATAATAACAAAGAAGGTATCTTTTTAAGGGAATATCTTAAATGAACGCATTTGATTCATCTGTTACTAAAGTACTGTTGGCATTAGCAAGTCTAAATGCACGTGTGAGTTTTGATGATTGACAAAGTGAACAGAGTGAACATACAAGGTGAATAAACTAGGTCTAGAAACATGGTCCAGACAAAGTATTTGAACAAAGCTAGATAGATGATTGAAGTTCAGGATATGTTCCAAACACACTGATATGTCTGAAAGAGCAAGAACGCACAGGGTGAATGGAACTGGTCCAAAGACCTGGTCTATCGCAAAGAGAGAGTTGTAGACAAAGCACATGAATTAGGTCTACGAACATGTTACATCACAGAGACAGATGCATACAAGTACAGTTCAATAAAAAAGAGATGACTCAGTCAAAGAAGCAGTTTAATGAAGATTAGAACAAGCAATGTATACATGTTCTATCTCAAGAAGTCATCAAGGGCAATGGATGAATGATCACAGGTGTAGAGATCAAGTGAAGAGACACAGACGTGCAAGTGCCAACACTCTACCTCTCCTTAGGCCCACCATAGCCAACCTCTTACTGGGACATATGTGCATCTCCTTTTCACATGCCCAAACCATATCAGCCTCGGCTCCCTCATCTTATCCACCACGGAGGCCACTCCCACCTTATCCCGAATATTTTCGTTCCAAATCCTATCTCTCCTGGTATGTCTACACATATGGCTCAATATGCTCATTTACTCTATTTTCATCTTCTAGACGTGCGAGTTGTTGACCGGCCAATACTCCGTCCCATACCACATAGATGTGAATAGTCAACTAAATAAAGGAAAAAACTAGAGGATCTTAGGTTACATTTTCCAGAAAGAACTGCATCAAAACTTCCTTAATTTTTGTGTACCAAAATAGTGAATAATGAGAACCAGAGACACCCTATCTCCACACAGGAAAAATAAATCAAAAATCTTTAGTTATTGTGGATATTGGTAACAAAACGGTCATAACTGTCACATTTCTTATTCAAGAATTCCATGGCTACTCTTCACTTGCACTGTTTCCGCATGGTCCCCTGTTCTCCTCCTTCTAGGATCTCTTCGCCCCTTCACAGAGCTCAGGCAAGGAAGAAACTTTTGCAATTCCATTGTCGATCGAGCAGCGATAATAACGATGTAACTTTTTTCTCAGGATTTATCTTTTAGTAAATTATGTTTCTGGATGTTTTGTAATATTATCCGACAAATATTCAGGAATATTTGCTGGATGCTCCTGTTTCAATTGGGGACGGCTTTTCTTTTAGCGGAGGTTGGCATTTCACTTGTTTGCACAATCTGTTTTTTTTTTATTTTTTATTTTTTATTTTAGAATATAGTCTAATTTCAAGAATGTGGCATCTTCAGCTTAATTATGGATCAACACTGAGACCAAATTGATTTCTTTTGCATAGGAAAGTATTCAGACGAGCCGAGTCCTGCTGACGAATGGTTCAAGAAAGGAAAATATGTGCGTTTTTTCATTTCCATTTTCCGTGTTCTGAAGCTAAAAAATCATTGTTGATTAAAATACTAGCAATCGTTTTAGCCCATCTGAATTTAGTAATGTCTTGTGGCATCCAGGTGAAAGCTCATCCTGTCTCTGGGAGTGGGGAGAAGGCCAAGGATCCCATTTTTGGAGTTACAATGGGTGGGAGTTCGCAGGCATCATCTGGTCTTTTCAGGTGAATCTGGCTGACTTTTTTTGTGAACCTATTAGTTTGTTTAAGGGAGTAACCAATCTTATATGCAGAAATTGAGGATGGGTTGTTTGCAGGATTACCGATTGAATGCTCTCTGTATATGATTTTGTGCTATAGATGGTTTTGTGTAGAAAATGGAAGCTCTGAGAATTCTCCCATATTATTACTCCACGGGTTGCCATCGCAGGTTAGGATGTTGCCGTTTACCATCAAATTAGTAAGCCTCAGAAAATAGAAAACCTAGTTAAACTGTAAGTTTATTTTGATAGTCTGTCTTTCGAATGCAAGCTCAGGTGATCAACCAATTATTTTCAACATGAATTTCGAACTATCAACTTCAATCAATGTTCTACATTTTAAGTTTGAAGAATTGCAGATTCTGATACTTGAAGTTCTTGCTAATTTGACAAACTTTTTGTTCTTGGCTACTTAATTACAGTTTAAGTCACAAATTTATGCCCAGCATTTCACCATGTAGCACTTTCTTGGTTGATGGTTCGCTAACCATGCTTCAACTGCTACTATACAGGCATACTCTTATCGCAAAGCTCTTCCCATTCTTGAGAAAAACTATCATGCTATAGCAGTTGATTGGCTGGGTCAGTATTTTAGTACTTCCATTCTTGCATTATCTTCCTAATTTCTTCGAAATTGTTTTCCATTCTAAATGCTACCTAAAGTATGCATGCATACTTCCGCAGTTAGATGACGTGTCGTTTTTTTTTTTTTAAAGAAACCACTCGAGTTCTAGTCTCGGAACCTTGACTGTGAATTTCATATCCAAAAGAACATACTCCCTCATCCCATTTTTGATGATGGCATTTGATGGCATGAAATTTAAGAAAGAAATACTGTTGAAACTTTTGGTATGAAAATAAGCCATAAATATTTATGTGGCTATAAATCACCTCATTAAGAGTAAAATGGGAAGTTTAAAGTTGAATTATTTCTAAATATAGAAAGGTATCATTCTTTTGGGACAAACTAAAAAGTAAAGTGCATCACATAAATTACGTCAAAGGGAATAGTATATTAGAGGGGGCATACCTTACTTCTAAATGTGTTGCAACATAGAACAATGTTCATAATGAATATGTTTACAAAAGAGATCGGGTAAGGCTCCTTTACATTTGTTGCTTACAGAAAAATGTAGTACATGGTTAGCATTAACATATCCAACCCAACTAATGAAATCTTTAGCTGTTAAATGGTCCTTGGCGGTGTCCTAAAACTTGACGATTCCATTTGATCACTTTTCAATGCATCTCTAACCACATGACTTTGAATGTGTTTTTGTTTCTTATCATGCTTAACAGTTATAACAGTCTCTCCATGTTATCTTCCATTCTGGTTTTCCTACTATACTTAAGATAGTGTGATTCACATCCGTCCATGATCTTTTCAGGCTATGAATAGTTTTACCATCTCCTTACAGGATTTGGATTCTCAGATAAGCCCCAACCAAGATATGGATTTGACTATACATTGGATGGTAAGTAATATTTTCTATCCACCTCATAACTCTGTTGCTTGGACTCTTCAAAAATATCCCAAGGTGTGTGTCGGATCTGTCACACCCCAACCTTGGGGGGGGGGGGGGGGGGGTGGCCAGCACCCGGCACCCGAAGGGCCGAGCGAATCAACTGTGATATCTGAACTCTGTAACGTGAATCATAGGCCGACAAGGCCGCTGAATAACAATTGTAAGAAGTATATCATAACAATCTGCAAACAGAAAAAGGCCCAACAACAAATATATGCATAACTAGGGCCGACAAGGCCACAACCAAGAAAGACAACTAGTCAGAAGGCCGGCAAGGCCAAACACAATACCTGTACACTGACTGATAGTCTGTAAGCCTCTAAGAGCACTAATATGCATCAACTAGTCGGGATAGTGGCCCCGACGTACCCATAGCCATACTCTATATATACATATATGCATGCGTCCTATTTGATGACTCTGACCAGTAACTCCGGAGAATGGAGTGCGAACATCCCTGCTGAACTTTGGTATCCTACCGAGAAAGGTACAACAATCCGTCTATCGTACCTGTGGGCATGATTACAGCGCATAAAATGCGTCAGTACGAAATATGTACCGAGTATGTAAGGCAGTAAGCATAAACGTAACATAAGCATAAGAGATACAGATAACTTGGGAAAAGATGTAGAGACAACCTGAAACTCTGAACGAGGCCACTGAGGGCGACCATAATCATGACATAAATGTAAATGCATGCCCGTAAAATCATTCCTCACTGTGGAGGCATATATCATATCATATAACAATAATAAATCCCTCTGTGGGGTGAGCTCATCATCATAACATCATCTCTGCCCAACTGATCAGTGGCAATGCACAGCTACGTGCCTACCCGGCTGCCTACAACACGGCTCGGTAAAGAAAGTAACACATCTAGGTGCACATATAAGTGCCTACCCGGCCGACTATAGCGCAGCTCGGTAATGAAAATAAATACATATATATATAAGTGCAATGCAAGACTGACCTCAGAAGAGTATAATAAAAAAAAGGTCGGAGTGACCTATCGTCGTTAGCCTCCGACTATCGTTATTGTCGCTACGTTTATCATTATTTGATCGTTAGGACAAAGAAGTACAAGTACAAGGAAACATCTTGTTATGAATTATTCACGAAGCCAAAATCTCTTATGAAATATGATTGACACAACTTTTATCTGAAAGAGTGCCAACGAGAGGTTCGTCACCTTGGAGCAATAGACAAGAAGATAAGGATTAACTTAATTAAAGGAAGTACAATCAACTCAACTTTGATGTGAAGAGTACCATAACTAATATCATTCCTCATTCGATAAACAAGAGGGATACGAATGTGAAAGGTACTTCAATACAAGCTATTCATGAGAAAAGGGTAAGCTTAACCATTTTGGGACATAATCGACACAAGTTGAACGGAAAGTCTTTTAATCGATAGCCAAAAGGAGATGTGGACCATAATTTGGTACAAGTCATAGATGAGTATGTGTCAGCTCAATTATCATGGAACGCGATTGATCCAAGTTAGCGGAACAACTTTTCAATGAAAGGTCATTTGAAATCTAGTCATGCCACAAAGAGAATAGAAAGCCCTACATACCTCGTCGATTGGAGTTATACACATTTCCATAAGCTTCGAACACTTTATAACTGACTTCCTACAAGATACGAACAATTCAAGATCAACTTTGAGCATATAGCCAATAGAAATCTTCATTTAGGCATTTTATCGAGCGATTCGTAGGCACGAGTTTGTAAGCTCTTTTGTAGGGTAGCTTCTAGTGAAACACTACCAAAAACCTACTTTTATACTCCTCCTTACTACCATGATTCGATCCATACCATCATAACTCCAAACAATACAACAAACCCAACACAAATAGCTCAACAATTTAGCCCTGTCCATGGAAGCTTCAAGTTTTAACCATAACTTATTCATATGGGATTTTCCCTCCATTTTCTTAGGTTTAATTACTTGTAAGGCTCAAAGAGATGAAGGGAAGGTTAAATCATACCTCAAAAGTTGAATAATACTCTGCAACTTAAGTTATTTCAAGACGAAGCTTTCTTCCGAAAATCGAAACAACGAGAAATCTACGATTCTATGATTGTCATGTGATTCCTTATGTTGTAATCACTTGATTTGCCTTTGAACTTAGTTGTGATTGATGGAGAATAAATTTGGGAGAGTATAAGGGCTGATCTAGGATTTAATATTGATGAAAATGAGGGCCTAAAACGTTGGGGACTTTATTTATATCACTTAAGTTGGGCCCACTGCCCTGTGGCAGTTTGCACCCTTGGACGGAAATGCAGATTTCTCTCTACTCGGACGTCGTATTGATAAACGGTAAAATGCAATGGAAACTAAACTCGTAGACCTTCGATTTGGTAGGTGGATCACCCCGTAACTCCAAGTAGATTGAGAGAAAATCTCCGAGACATCTGACCCAAAATTCAGTGAAATTTACAAACTTAACTTGCGACGCTCTTCGTCGACTTTCGTATTACAACTCGTTTGACTTCCAAACTTAACAAGAGACCATTATACAATTCAAATAATTCATATCATTACTTGCTTAGCATGTGGAGCACTCCTAATCTCACCCAAAAGTACAAGTTATCGTATTCCCAACTTGCCGACTTTTAATGAAACTCGTGCTTTTTTGATTCATTCACCCTCCAAATCTTCCGCTACTTACTAATATTATTTAGAGACTCTTGTAACCATTTTTATTAATAAAATCAATCCCTTCTATCCTCAACATAATTTCTTTTGAACTTGCGTTGACTAACTCATGATGCAACTTTAACGCGCAAAAAAAATTCGGGGTGTAACAGGATCCTCCCAAAGCTATGTAATTTTTGAGGATCCGCCACGGGGTCAAAAACATTTTTTGAGGGACGTGCAACATAGCCTAGTAATATAATGATGATGATCTGATTATTACAATGGTTGGATCTCTTGTCAAAAGAATGAAGAACTTCTCCCTCCATTTTAACATTCAATTTCTCATGTTTGACAGAATATGTGGCATCCTTGGAATCTCTTATCAATGCTCTTACCGACAAAAAGTTTACTCTGGTAGTGCAGGTATGTCTATATGTATGAAAAATTCTTCTATAGGGCCACCATGCCGTTTTGTCTTGGTAAAACAATTCAAAAGAAAACCAAGCCCCCCCCCCCCCCCCCCCCCCCCCCCCAAAAGCCAATTAAGAGGGAGGCAGCACCCTGTTCCCCCGCAAGCATGGAAACACGTCCCTACTTATTCTTCCATTTGCACTACTTTATTTGACTGTTCGCATTTAACTTGTTCTGTGTTACTTATCTTGTGCTATCTGATTTGAAGAAAACATCTGCTTTTGCCACTCTTACAGGGATACTTCTCACCAATTGCAATCAAATATGCCAGCAAGCATCAGGAAAAGTTAAACAGTCTTATACTTCTAAATCCGCCAGTAAGGATTAATCAACAGTTGAACTGCCATCAGTACATGCATTTTTTCGTCTTGGGTCTGTAGCTTAGATGGTGATGTGCAGTCAAACTACAGAATTGCCATATTCTGGTGATAACATTATTCTGCAGATTATGAAATTGCCAGCAAACTCCAGGATATAGAACATGTAATGGTTTTCTTGGTTCTCTGTCCAATAGTGTTTTTCCTTGGCTGGAGGCCTTTCCTAATTCTATTTTCTAGGACCTTGGACCACATTATTTTACACTCTTTTCAGACATAAGAATGATAAAACTGTATATTGTGTTCAGATTCGTGTCATCTAGATGAAGTCACTCTTGTTTCTTCATATTCTTTTTCTCCTTCAAACTAGTTGAGTGAAGACATGTTCGGATTCCCTAATCCATTCTTTTTCTTGGTTTACTGAAGCTAACTATAAAACATGCCAATCTGCCGTCAAGCTTATCTGTTCTGAGCAACTTCTTGTTGGGCGAAATTTTTTGTCAGGTAAAGAGGATGCAAATATTTTCTCGTTTATTCTGCTTGCTGACATACTTGCTTCTCTGCAAATTTTCTGATAGTTTTCACTCAACCTTGGTTTTAAATCTATTGCAATCAGGACCCTCTTAGAGCCAGTGATAAAACATTGCTGAGTTGTGGTCCTTACCAAATAAAAGAAGATGTGGCAATGGTTTACAGAAGACCTTATCTCACATCTGGTTCTGCAGGGTTTGCATTAAACGCGATAAGCAAGGGAATGAAAAAACAGCTTAAGGTGCACATTTTTATCCATGTGTTAATTTTCTAATTAGTTTGCGCACTGCCACATGTCAATCTAGTGGAGTTTAATTTTCAATGGTTTCCAGATAAGTGATACGTACCCAAAGTATCTCTTCTCAGTGCTAGCCGGCTAGAATTTTGTTTGTCCTTTCTTTTCTTCTCCCCTCTTGTCTGCTTTCCAAGCAACCTGCCTCAGAGGGCGGAGGTGTCCTTTCCTTTTATTCTTCTTTCCCTCCATATTCCGTTGTCTATGATTGTGGCTTTTGTTTTCTTTGTTCTTTTCCAACCAAGGCAGTTGGCTGAGGGCCGTTGCCTAATCTAGATTTTGTGAAGTTCAAAGAGCGTGATTGTATGAGAATTTCCATTGCTCATGCAAAGGTTAAATAAGCTAATACCAGAGAAAGCCAGAAAGATATTTTTGATATTGGAGATGCAACAGATAAAATTAGCTAATGATACATCAATGTGTGGGATGCCAATCTGTTTCCTTACATTGTTGACCACTCGTTATCGAACCAAAAAACATATAGCCCTACTTGGATTGAAGGATTTGGTCTAATGTATATCAAATTCATAGGCTACAATTTCTGACATCTGTTTGGACTTGCTTAAAATTTGGGTTTGGTACACAAATTTTATCAAAAAATTTCAACCTTTGTTCTGTTCATTCAGATGAAAACTTTAAAAAGATGTCAGCTAAAATCCATAAAAACTGAGATTTATAAATCTAAAATCCACTTTAGAATCCAAATGGTAATGGAATGGGAATGGGAATGTGCTTTTGAGGGTTCTATTTGTCAACAGAAATTCCATAAGATTATTATGAAAAATCAATTTAGTTCTCTTCTACTTATGAGTCTGTTAAAGAAGTATAACAGAAGGTGCCAGAGTTCAGTTACTTTAATCTATCTTCCTTGTCAATTAAGGATATATTGATCTAAGACTTCCTTTTGTGCTCTCTATAGTCTATCTTCCTTGTCATTTATGGATATATTGATCTAAGACTTCCTTTTGTGCTCTCTAATCGGCAGGGCTACGTTGAGGACACGAGAGCAATACTTATGGACAATAACTGGTCAGTCCAAACAACAGTTTGCTGGGGACAAAGAGACCGCTGGTTAAGCTTTGATGATGTAGAAGATTTCTGCAAAGAATCAAAGCATCGACTAGTTGAACTTCCTATGGTAATGACACTATTTCATGGCTCTTTTTCTTTGGATAGTTACAAATGCAGAGCACAGCTTTCGGGATGAATATCATATTCTTGAATATGCTATTTGAACCCTCACTAAATTTAAACGGGGATTTCTGGTCATTTGGAAGAGAACCAATTATCAGAAATCAATTTGTAATACAAGCTAAATATTCTTTATATCTCCCTTGTGTTTCAATGTGCTGGTGATTCATAGAGAAAAAGTGTATTTATTTTCTGAATTATGCAGTCAGGACATCACGTTCAGGAGGACAGTGGTGAAGAATTAGGTCAACTCATTGCTGGAATTGTTGGAAAAAGAAGATTGTCATAAGATCTAAGCTCTGGATTGAATGGGTAGTCCATCTGTCAATATTTATATTTCAGCGTGTTTGTTAATTGTACAACATGATGTATATCTAATATTGTGATACTGCATGAGATAACAACAGAAACGCTAAAATTTTCATTTTAAGCTGCTTGACAGCTTTTTATTTTCAGCAACTGTTTCAGACAGAAATAACTACAGGGTGAAAATCTTAAGTTACTCTGTCTGTCTGAACTATTCTATTTGTTTTTATACATAATTGGAGTTTATAAAAATTGACAATGTCCCTCTGTTATCATGAGCACTTGAAGTCCATAAGAATTATCTCAGCCTTCCAACTTCAGCTTGAAGACATAAAAGAATAACTGTAATTAGTGTCTCTAAGTTTTTAAGTCTGAAGATGCATCCCTTCAGTCACCTTTTTTGTTTCACAGGCTGCCGAAAGGGATCGACCCAACATTGGTCTTCTCTGACAGCATTTTCCCATCTATTCTTGAATCTTTCTAATTCGACAAGAGATTGTTTCCGCACCTGCAAAATGACTCTAGGTGTATCATAACATGGAACGGAACTTGGGGATACTAATTAGTGGTGTGTTTAGCTTCATATGCAATTCAACGTTTGAAGATTGTCTTATTGTGTTGTGTCTGTGGTGTAGATACACTAAGATATGCATGTTACAAAGACATTGGTAACTGCAAGGGAAGCAACTAAGAGGATTTTTTTTAAGAAAAAGTTAATGGAACTTACAGCATTTCTTGCATCAGACAGATGAGATTCTGGCAGTCCCTGCAATGATATTTCAGTTAATTCATTCTATTCAAGCAGTTAATTGTTGAAAGCTAGTTATTTTTAGCACATACCATTTGGCCTTTCTTTGGTGAGCTTTCCTGGTTAGGAGTTTGCCCTTGTGCTAACCCACTCCTCTACATAGAAAATCAATTGTTAGAACTTACTGAAAAGGGAGGGGATGGAAACAATGAGGAGATGGAAACAATCTTCTACACCACCGTCTGTTAGAATTTATTCAATTGTCTACTGCAAGTTTAGTCCCTTCGGTTTTGGCTGGACATACCTCATTTTCTGCACCACCTAGTGTTGGAAGACCATAGTGAACCAAATATTCTGAGTCAACAACCCCAACATTTGTGGTTCGGTTCCCCTATCAGAAGCAGTTACTCATCAAACAGGAAGTAGACTTTTTTTTAGTTCTATTGATGACAATAACTTCTGAAAAAAAGTAAATGCTGGAAGAGGATATGAAACCTGTGCACAATATCCAAGCTGAAAGTCCACCCCCCATGCATGAACGAAGTCATTCTGTAAGCAGCGGGAATGCCAAACTCACCAAATTAAATAAGAGGTTTTTTGTACTACTAGTCTGTTAGATTCATTAGACCTGAAACCATACCTGAATTATGTACCAGGCACAGCGCCACGATGCCTTTGAAAAAACAGGAGCCATCATTTCCACAAATCTGCATTTGCATTACATTTCTCTCAGGAACTTAGAATTCAGAGATGGATAGGAAATATGTAACTGAGACACAATTCTTTCTGGCAATAATTTTACCCAGTGCATGGAGGTTCAGTACTGTCTTCGTAGCACCTCCTTCCTGGACCCCTTGGGTTAATTGTCCTCCTGTTTCAACCATAAGAATTTTAGTGTTTGCAATAATTACAAGACAGCCTTTCAAGAAGATCAACTTATTACTGATAAATCTGTCAGTGATCATGAGTAATACCTGTGCACTCTTGACACCTTCTCTCGTGCTGTAAGTTCGTGATGAATTTCTGATATATCTGCATCAATTGCTGGCTGTGATATGTGAAGACCTTCTTCTTTTATTATTGATAAATATCTGCAGTTAAGATCCGGAGATGGCAGTCATACTTCTACAAACTCTTGAATGAAGAAGGGGACAGAGACATTGTGTTGGGAGATTTGGAACATACAAGAAGGCGTCACGATTTTGGGTATTGCAGGAGTATTAAGGTTGATGAGGTTAAGGGTGATGTTCGTAGGATGCGCAGGGGAAGAGCGACCGGACCTGACGAGATTCCTGGGGAATTTTGGAAGAGCGCGGGCCCGGCAGGTCTGGAGTGGCTGACTAGGTTGTTTAATGTCATCTTTAAGACGGCGTTGATGCCCAAAGAATGGAGGGCGAGTGTAATGATCCCTCTATACAAGAATAAGGGAGATATCCAGAGTTGCAACAACTATAGAGGTATCAAGCTGCTAAGCCATACTATGAAAGTGTGGGAAAGGGTGGTGGAGATGAGGGTGAGGAGAGGTGAGTCTATTTCAGAGAACCAGTTCGGATTCATGCTGGGACGCTCAACTACAGAAGTCATCCATCTTGTGAGAAGGTTGGTGGAGCAGTATAGGGAGAGGAAAAGGGACTTGCACATGGTATTCATCGACCTAGAAAAGGCTTATGACAAAGTTCCAAGACAGATCCTATGGAAATGCTTGGAGGATAAAAGTGTACCTGTGGCGTACATTAGGGTGATCAAGGACATGTATGAGGGAGCCAAAACCAGGGTAAGGACAGTAGGAGGAGACTCAGAACACTATCCAGTTGAGATGGGGTTGCATCAAGGATCAGCTCTTAGTCCGTTTTTATTTGCCTTGGTGATGGATGGATTGACACGGCAAATTCAAGGTGAGGTGCCATGGTGTATGCTTTTCGCGGACGACATAGTCCTGATCGACGAGACTCGTAGCGGAGTTAACGCTAAGCTGGAGGGTTGGAGACATACTCTGGAGTCTAAAGGGTTTAAGCTGAGTATGACCAAGACAGAGTACTTGGAGTGTAAGTTCAGTGAAGCACCTCAGGAGGCTGGCTTGGAAGTGAGGCTTGGTACCCAGGCCATCCAAAAGAAAAGTAGTTTCAAGTACCTTGGGTCTATTGTGCAAGGCAGCGGGGAGATTGACGATGATGTCACACATCGTATTGGGGCAGGGTGGATTAAATGGAGGCTTGTTTCCGGAGTGCTATGTGACAAGAAGGTACCATCAAAACTTAAGGGCAAGTTCTACAAAGTGGTGGTTAGACCGACTATGTTGTATGGGGCGGAGTGTTGGTCAGTTAAGATCTCTCACATTCAAAAGATGAAAGTTGCCGAGATGAGAATTTTGAGATGGATGTGTGGACACACCAGGAGTGACAGGATTAGGAATGAGCATATTCGGGATAAGGTGGGGGTGGCCTCGGTGGAAGACAAGATGCGAGAAGCGAGATTGAGATGGCTTGGGCATGTGAAGAGGAGAGACACAGATGCCCCAGTGCAGAGTTGTGAGAGGTTGGCCATGGATGGTTTCAGACGAGGTAGGGGTAGGCCGAAGAAGTATTGGGGAGAGGTAATTAGACACGACATGACGCAATTACAGCTTACCGAGGACATGACCTTAGATAGGAGGGTTTGGAGGACTCAAATTAGGGTAGAAGGCTAGTAGATAGTCTCGTTTTCCGTTCTTATTAGTAGTCGCATTAGCGCAATATAATTTCTTGTGCTCAGATTTCTGCTATTATCTGTTATTTCCTGTGCTTTGATTATCCTGTGTTATTTGTGTCGCTTGCATTATTTCATTTCATAACGCTTTGAATCTCTTAACCTTATCTGACTTCTTTTTATGCTTTTATTGAGCCGAGGGTCTTTCGGAAACAGCCGTCCTACCTTGGTAGGAGTAAGGTCTGCGTACACTCTACCCTCCCCAGACCCCACGATGTGGGATTTCACTGGGTTGTTGTTGTTGTTGTTGTATCTGCAGTTAAGATCCAGGGTGGAGTTTATTTTTCTGTGTAGCATCAATGCTAATTACCTTCTTACTATGAAGATGATATAATGTATCTTTCTATGGGCTTAGCCCTATATCAGTGATAATTACCGTCCAGCATTGAAATTTTGAACTCCAAGATCTTCATCCCACAGGAATATGTAGGCATACTCTGCAACAATATCTGGGTGTAAGAACCTCTTGGCAAACCACCTAAAATAACAAGAGAATAAAGAGTCAGCTAATGCTTTTATCAACACACCAGTGGTGGATCCAATTATGGGTTCACAAGTTCGGTAGAACCTAGTGCTTTAGAGTGAAGGTTATCTAGATATATATCGGTGTGTGTGTGTGGAAAACAAGTATGGATGGATTTAGGTTTACATTAAGAACACACACTCAACTAAGAACCTAAATTCTGGATCCGGCACTGGACACGTATCTTGATTGCAGTATGTAAAAACTCATACCATTTAGTTTGATTAATAGCAGAAATGTGAATAGCAGTGCTACTCCATTCTAGATCTTTCCATTCATCCACGACGCCATCATAATGAAAAAGCATAATGACAAAATCAGTCTCTGGAAACTGCAAATGAGATACAGAAGTTGTTTTACTCATCAAATGCTGGGATGAGAATTGTGTAAATGGGGATAAATTATGGCCTCTCACCTTCTTTACAATGTCATTTACATTCTTTTTCTGCTTAATTCCAACTGCCATAGCTAGTAAACTCATCGGTGATTTTGATTTCTACAAGGAAAAAAGAACAGTGCCCTTTAGAGTTATGACCATTGAAAAGAAATTGTTTACACGACAAGCAAATATATAATCAATAGCCATTATAATCTGTTACCAAAAGAATATATAATACATACATACCCTTTTATTTGGGGGACCCCAGAGTGGATGCATATCTAAATCAGAGGTCTTAGCCACAATACCTCTGGGCAGTGTCTCGCTTCCTTCAGGCCTGCACTCATCCTATAACACAGCAAAACAAAAGTATAAAAATGGCATTTATTTTAGTATATTACACTTTTTCTACTACTAGGAGCCTGTTTGGCCTACCGGCTAAAAACTGCTTATTTTGAGAAGTGCTTTTTTTAAAAATAATTTTGACGAGAAGCAGTTTATATTTGGCTATTTATTTGAAAAGTGCTTTTGAATGCTTTTAATAAGCAGATTGTGTTTGGCTAATCTTCTTAAAAAATGCTTTTGAGTGTCAATTAAAAAATGACAAGTATCAATAAACATAATATCAAGATTATTTTACAGAGATAAATTATTTTAAACATCTATTATGAAAGACTTTAATTAAGTTTTTACTTTTAACTAATTAAAATTTAAAAGTACATATTAATTTTTTTAATTAATACAATACATAAATAAAATATACATGATGATTTAAATATACTAAAAAACTATAACCAAAATAAAATTCAAAATCATTTCAAAAATTAAAATTCAACACAAAAATAAGTAGAATCCTTCATACACCACGAAGATCCTCAATGATTTCATTCCTAATAGATTAACGAGGGATATACTTGGTAAGTATGTATTTTTGGTAGAGATATTTTTATCTTGAAGAAAATTAATTTCTGCTTCTGCTTTTGCCTTTTTCAAGAAGTAGAAACTTCTCCCAAATAATAGAAAAATGGCTTCTGCTTCTAATTAAAAACAGTTTTACTATAGCCCGTTTGGATTGGCTTATAAGTTGCTTATAAGCTGTTTTCAGCTTTTTTTAGTGTTTGGCTGGCCAGCTTAAAGTCATTTTGTGCTTAAAATAAGCTCAAAAAAATAATTGAGTCAATTTGACTTAGCTTATCTAAAGCAGCTTATAAGCTGAAAACAACTTATAACCCCAAAAAAATAAGTTAGACTACCCCAACTTATTTTTTTTAACTTATAAGCTGTTTGCAGCTTATAGGCATAAGCCCATTCAAACAGGCTCCTAATTAGCCAAACACCTCAGGTATTAAAAAAATAAAAATAAAAAAAGTGCCTCAAAACTGCTAGCTAAGAGCCTGTTTGGATGGGCTTATGCCTATAAGCTGCAAACAGCTTATAAGCTAAAAAAAATAAGTTGGGTAGTCTAACTTATTTTTTTGGGGTTATAAGCTGTTTTCAGCTTATAAGCTGCTTTAGATAAGCTAAATCAAATGGACCTAATTATTTTTTTGAGCTTATTTTAAGCACAAAATGACTTTAAGTTGGTCAGCCAAACACTCAAAAAAACTGAAAACAGCTTATAACCAACTTATAAGCCAATCCAAATGGGCTCTAAGTCTTATTCTTTTTTAAGCACACAAAAACTAAAAACGAGATGACCCCACAAACAAACCTCACACTTCTTCGGTTTCGTCATTGTGAAGGCTTCAACCAATTGCCATCCTAAAATTTTCTGTACGAAGAAAGGCGACAAATGAACTCGACGTTTAGTAAATTTTGAAAATCAAAAGAAATTACTGAATGAAGTGTCCAATATACTGACAAAAAAATGGAGTTAATTGAATTGATGAAAGAAGAAGAACAGTAATTATGTGCCAATTACCTCCTTACATTCAGTGATAACGAAGGCGCTTCCTATTAAGAAAGCAGCGGAAAGCAGAAGTACACAAGATATTAGCCAAGTGCAAACTAACGATTTCTTTCTCTTAGTATCAGAATTTAAAGCCATGGTAAGTTAAAAGGCGCAGCTTAAAGCCGTGAAACAGCACAACTGGCTAGAGGCAGTGCACAGAGTGGCAGAGGTGGTTCTTATTCCGATAGGGGTGGTACTCAGTCAGCCCGTGGTGGCAGCCGTGCCAGTATATATGAAAAAGAAGAACAAGGGAAATAGAGGTTAGCCAGAGGGTGATGAGATTATGATCCACTGCATTTAGTGTATTTTGATTTGGATTAGAATGTAACATAGTATAGTGCTTTCAAGAATTAATTAATGGAGAGGTCAACGGGAGATAGTAGTGGAAAGTTGCTTCAACTCTAGAAAAAGTTAGGTGAAGTTGCGGAAAGCACAAGATATTGCTCAGAGATGGAGTGTTAACAGATTTTCGTCAACTCGGATGCCGAACAACGCGCTCCATGCAAGACAAATATAGCAAAAGTAACGGGACTTGGGGTGTGTTTGGCATGAAACAAAATGTTTTTCTCGAAAATAAGTTTTTTTTTTTTTTTTGGGAGGGGGGGGGGGGGGGGGGGGGGGGGGGGCTTTGGTATGTGAGCAGAAAATATTACCCAAAAACATTGATATACTCGGGGGCAGATTTATCTTATGCCGAGGGATGTCACGTGACACTGCTTCATCGAATTTTTTTACTAAATATGTTTATATAATTGGAAGCAAAAAACGAAAATACGGATATATTGGTGAAAATGACCCTGCTTGACATAAATAGGTCATACATGTTGACACTTAGCAACCTCAGTTGTTGTTTACTATTTTTTTCGCCTCATATAAAAAAAATGTCTGTCCAAGTTCGAAACACGGACCTCTTAAAAGTTACGAAAACTATCAACCAATAAGTCCTGCTTAACATATGTAAGGTTCTGTGACAAGCAAATATTTGGTACTTCTGCTTCCATGGTTAGGCATGTTCTATTTTCATTATGTTCGTTTTTTAATATGATGTTATAGTTGTGGACAATAATATTTTATTAAATTTAAATCCGCAAGAAATTCGGATTATATTAAATTCAAGATATATTAGTCCAAGCAAATAGTAAGGATTAATATAATTGGATTAATTATTTAAGTCCTATAAATATGAGTTTAATTAATGGTCCGATTTTGTTAGGCTAGTCTATTGATTGAGCTACAAATGAGGAGCCCACTTTGCCAAGCCCAAATATGTCATCTTGTCCAAGAGGCCCAATTTGGTGTCACGTGTCAAATGACTTGGCATGACAAGTCAAATGAAAGAGCCAATAGGGTCATGCCACATGTCAGAATGATGCAGCATGCCTAGTCAGATCAAAGGCCAATGAAAGTGTGTCATGTGTACAAGTGACATGTTCCGACCAATCAAATATCGTCATGTCAACTGAAATCTGATTGGCCAAAAGGAGTTTGTCCTTATCACAACTCCTCCATCCTACAACTATAAATAGGGTCCTCATAATTCAGAAAAAGGACCAGAAGTTCAAACAAGAAGCCAGAGGGAGCTCGTGGATCAAACACTACAAGCTGCAAGCATTCTCTACAAGTTTCAAATATCCGAAGATCAAGAACGAAGGCGAATCAAATATCAAGGCGTTCAAGATCAAATTCACTTGTTCGTGGCAGCCATCAAAGTGTTCGTGACAAATCAATTCAAATCAAAATCAAATCCAGCATAAATTCAAGATCAAGCTCAAAAGCCCTTGAATTTAAGTCCAAGTCAAAATCAAATCCATTAAGTTCAAGATCAAGCTCAAAAGCCCTTGAATTTATTGTTGAAAAGACGAATCAAAGGAATCATAGAGATTGTAACACTCATATTATGAAATCAAATACAACGATTGTTGCGATATTTTCCTGTCTTGATTATTATTTTCTCGACGCAAATTTTATTGTCTACAAATTCTGACACGCCCAATGGGACAATCTCTACCTCTCATCTCAATTTTTCGACAATCAAAGCTCAAGATGACTTCAGAGAAGATCAACTCCAAGGTTGCTAACTCCAAGTTCTCTGCTGATGTGGAAAGCATCCTCGACATTACCTTCAGTAGCATTGGACCGGTTACAAGGAGCAAAACAAGCACGTTGAGACAACAAGCACTCCAAGTGTCATCCGCAACAACTCCTATTTTTGGATCTTCATCCCCAAAAGGAGCAAGATCCTCTACTAATGCATCAGAGGAAGGAAAAAGCATTGCTGAAAAGATTAAGAAGACTCTAGCTCTACTTGATCTCTCTGGATTCAAGAACTCTGCTATGAAGGAAGATGATGATACTTCAAGTGATGGATCCTCTCCACTTACACCACATGAAGTAGGCCAGTCAAAGATCAACTTATGCGATAATCCATGCTATTCTCCAACATCCCCAACAATCATGCAAGTAATGGTAACTAACGCTTCATCGATGGAGGAGACACTAGCAAACTTGGCAAAGGTGATTGATGGCTTGGCCAAGCATGTGCAAAATCAAGACGCTCGGATTGATAATTTGATGGACAAGATGGATGGATTAATGGAAGGAGAATCCAGCCACGCACCTGGGAAATTCCAGTTTCTTCTGAAGGGATGATTTTGCTTGACTGAATCAAATTTATGTTGGTAAATTACCAACAAATTTTAAATTCGTTAGTAAGTATGGTTATTTATTTTTCTAAATTATGTTAGTAATTGGTTAGCAATTCTAGTAATAGGCAAATTTCTGTTAGTAATTGTCAGTAATTTACTTACTGAATGATAATTCGATAGTAAAATTATCGTTTTAAATATTTATATTAATTTATACTAGCATTAAAAAAATCTAAAGAGAACTAAAATAAATTCAAAAATATTTGTTCTTGTATAAGTCATAGTTTCAATAAAACAATGCAAAAGTGGTCTAAGATAAAGAGTTAAGAAATCTAAGTAGGATCCATATCATTATTTGATGGCATGTCATGTCTAAACTGATGCGGTGTACAAGTGGGAAATTTAGGTAAGTCCGCAACTTAAATGACCCAAAGATTGGGTTCGGGTACCAAAATAACCCATTAAAAAAAATGTAACCAAACTACTCTTTGCGCACTCAATTAGTGCGCAATAGTGTTTAATAAAACCCCTTCCAGCTTCATTTTTCCAAGCTACTCTTCTTCACCTCCTCCATTTTCACTCTTTCAACATATTTTAGGACCCCCAAAATCATGTCTTAAAGCTTTGAAATGTCAAATTTTGCTATAAAACCTGATATTTGTGAATGTGGTCATTATTGTAAGCTAAGAACATCAAGGACCCTAGATAATCCGGGGTGTCGTTTTTGGCGTTGTAAAGTGCCCGAAGTAAGTGTTTTTACAATGTTTTAGGGTTTAATTTTTTTTTTCACATTATCTACATATTTTACTTTAAAAACTGATTTTCTTGTAATGTTTATAGGATATGGGCGGTTGCAAACATTTTCGTTGGGAACATAACATTCCCGTGGATAAAACGGTGGCGGCGAAGATTAAAAAGCCTCATGTTGATAGAGATACCCCGACCTCACGTATCACTAGAGATACCGTGAAGTTTGACTTGCAGTTAAGCTTATGGAAGCTCAAGAAAAAATTGACCTTTTGGATGTCTTGCTAAAAGAATCCAAAGAAAAACAAAGTTTTTTCAAGGCTAACCTTAGAGACACTCAACACGAGAAAAATGCTTTGAAAGAAAAACTGAAATTTTGGAAGATTATTTCTGCTATGTTGTTGTTGTTTATTATTTTTATGTAATTTGTTTATTAAGTTTAATATTTCTATGTATTTTCTATTTAGTTTATTTTTATTTTTATGTACTTTGTTTTTACTAGTTGAACGTTTTCATTTATTATGTAATCCGCACCCTTTATGATATGACCCTACTAGACACACCTCATTTCAAGACTTACATCCAAGGCCAAGATATGGAACTTCAAGCTCTACAAGCGGCATGGATGATAAGGATGGTGTTGAAGGCCTTTGGAGGCCCATACAAGCCCCACAATGAAGCCTATGATGTGTGGGAGGTGGCTTGGGCGAGGCTTGAAGATAAGGCTACAAGAAAGAAGGCCGACACTCAAAGTGGCTAGAAGCGCAAAAAGGACAGAAATGCAAAAGTGGCCAAACATGCAAAGAAGGGACATACATTCAATTGGTCGCAATTGCAAGCTTTGAGGATGGGATGATGGCTATTTGTGCAAGGGAGAGACATTTCGGATTCCAAGCCAACATCCAACTAGCCAAACAAGGCTCTTGCCTCATTAATGACATTTTTGTAATAACCTAGTCTTTTTTAGTCTAGGAGTATAAATACTAGACTTAGCCATTTTTTCACTTAGATTTTGATGATGAATATTTGAGAGACACTCATATTTTGAGTGATAGATTGTTAGGTAGATTCTAGGGCTATTTTAGTCAATATGATGGTGAAATCCATTGTTGGTTTGTGAACCTTTTATGTCCATTGATATTCATGAAGAGATTGCCATTTGTGGATTCAAATTGAATCTCTTGCCTTGAGTGTCAAAGAGTAGTGGTTCTTTTAGGATCGGATTCAATTGGAAGAGTCTAAGTTTAATATACTTAGGTTTGTCCATAAATTTGCTCTAATTAGGTCTTGCTTTTATCCTCTATTCCTCATCCCCTTTTCTTCGTATCTTTAAATTCCGGGTTTTGGATTGAATTGATTCTTCCCCAATTCGATTCGTATCATTTGATATCAGAGCATAGGCTAAGAGATTGTTCCTACAATTTCTAATCCTAGGCTCAAAATCTGAAAATTAAAAAAAAAATCCAAAAAAAAAAATTGAAAATTGATTTTATGTTGTTTGTTTGTTTGATTTGAGGTTGAATCTGTGTTTGTTTCCATCTATAATCTCTAAATCCGAAGTTTGAAGTGGTTTGGTGAAGTTTGAAGTAGTTCACCATTGTTGAACTTGAAGGTTTTTGAAGAACAAGTGGGTTTTAATTGATTCGACCAAAATCTTGTTGTTGTTTGTTGATTTTGGTATTAGATATGTGTTTATTGGTGTGGAAAACCCTTGGAAACCAAATTTGAAGAGATTTGAAAAGGGTTTGTGATTTTCACCATTGAAGGACCTTCAAAAGCTTGAAATTCAAAAAGTGGGTTTATTGATTAAGGGTTCGATTGGTGAAATTAACCACTGGGCTTTGTTCTCCTAATCATTAGAAGCTTAGATCTACAATTTGGAGGAAAAACGGGTTGATTTGGAGTTCAATTGCAAATTGGGTGTTCTTCATCATCTTCAAACCTTCAAGGTGAAGAAGAGGACCCAAAAGGTACTTTGATCCAAAGTTTTTCCTAATACAAGTTTAAAAGGTGTTATATCAACCCAAAAAAAAGGAAAATACAAAGTTTGGAGGGGTCCTGCATCAGCAAAATTCAAGAAAATCCGACCTAAAGTTCGAGGAATCGAGTACAGGGATCCCCGTGTTGCACCCACGATGCGGGCCAACACCAATCAGGTGCTAGACCCGCGACACGGGTCCGACATGGAAACACCATCACATGTTGCACCCGCGATGGGGACCCGACACGGAAGAGGAATTTTTCAAAGACTGATTTTTGCGTGTTGGCCCCGCGACGCATGGCCAACACCTGATAAAAAAAAAATCTGGAAATTTTTCTAAGTGTTCAAAATGGTTTGAATCTTTCCTAACCTCTTTTCTTTGATTCTTACAACTAATTAACAACTAGTAATCACTCTTATTAGTTGTTAACTAGTTCTTGAGTCTGAATTCATTTCGTGTCAATTCTTTCCAAGCTTTTCTCATTTTAATATCGTTGAAACTTCTTTGGATCAAGTCATTTTGCTTTATCGAGTCGTTCGTATTTCGATTAACAAGAATCTATTCCTCCACAAAGGTTAGCAATCTTGTGAATTGATTTGGATTAAAAGGGTTCTTGACAAACCTTGGAAGAAGCTTAGGTTGAGAGGTAAGTTTGAGTGCAAATATGAGTGACGTGAGGAGCTTTTGCTACTAATCTTGTTTGCTTGTTTTGTAGGTACACGAAGAGGAGACATAAGGAGAAAGAGAGATAAGGATGTCTTCCGCAGCCTCAGAATCTTGCGAAGACGATTACGAATGTTATGCCTCTAGCAATGAAGGGTATGACTATGATGAATATGGGAGCTATGAGGGAGATGACATGGGATATGAGCATCACTATTCTTAAAATGAATATGATGGTGATGGTTCTCATGAGTCGTATGAGGAACATGGTCGATATGATCATAACTCGTACGAGGGTGAACAATACTACTCCGAGGGCAATTGTGAGGCAACACCTCATGAAGCTTATGAAGAAGAAGGAGTAGATGGGTATGATGACGAGTCCTATTGTGGATACGAGCATGAAGAGTCTCATCCTACACACCATGGACATGGGGGTGAATTGAGGTATACTCTTTCCTCACACTTACGATATGAACCAATTGGTAGGAATATGCAAGAAATGGGAAGTTGTGATGATCATAAGCCTAATGGCTATGCGTTTTGTGGTGATTATGCTTATGAAGACCATGGTGTTGAATCTAGTCCTTATGAGGGATCTTCTAGTAGCTACGCACGTACATCACCTTGTAATACTTCCTATTCCAAGCTAAGTCTGTGGATTGGCCCAAGTAGGAGTCCGCCTAGAAGGAGAAGAGAGTATACATGTCCTCCTTCAAGAAACACAAGGGCATATAATTCGTACCCTAATCCGAGGTTACCATGTTCTCAAGGTGATTATGTTATGGAAGATAGGGGAGGAGTGACGATTGGTGAAGGAAGTAGGAGGAATGAGGGGCCTCAAGCGAGGAGCGAACCCAAAGATGAAACAAACACAAGTGGTGGGTTCAAGGAGATAAGAGAAGATTTCAAGTGCATAGGAGATAATATAAAAGGGGTAAAAGAAAACCTCAAGGAAATGACGGAGCTACTTCTCCAAATGCAAGAACAAGTCCACAAGGCCCAACAAACTGTGAGAGAAAAGATTGAGAGGAGTAAGGGAGTGAAAAGTGACAACTCTTGAGAGGAAAAGGAGAGGATGTGAGGGAGTTGTCACAACCTTTATCTAACCCTTGTGACTTTTCTTTCTTCTCTAGTGGGCTTAATGATAGTGCAGGTATTCTCGGAAGCAAACCTAATGATGACCCTCAACCTTTGAAGGTTCTTGAGGTGATTGGGAGCTTCTCAAAGGAGCAAACGAGCTCCAAAGTTAAAACCCAAGTCAAAGGAGATGAATGTGAACTTCAAGGTAAAATAGCTAATCTTAACACCACAAATGATGTGATTGATCATGTTGTTGAAGTGAGTGTAAATGATAGCTTCCCTCTTAAATAAGCTTAATGAGTCTTTGCCTTGTGATGAGCTTAGTGCTATTGTGACAATTGACAATGTGTTTGATATGGGTGATCCAACACTAGTTGATCCTATTGATGACTATCTTGACTCTTCTTTTGAGTTCAAGTTGTGTCCACCTAGTGTTGATTCCTATGATTTTCATGTTAGTACATTGTCATGTGAAATGATAGCTCACCCATTAGTTGATCCTAGCGATGACCGAGTTGATTCTTCTTGGAAGATCGATTTGCGTCCAACTAGTGTGGATACTTGTGTTGATAAATTTGTTTGCTATAAAAACCCACTATTTGAGGAACCTTGTGATGTGCTTAATGACACTTAATTTAGTGATGATATTAATGTAATTGATCATGTGAATAGTCATGTACCTAGTAGGAAGTTTGGTAATGTTGCAAATGTAGTGTCCTTTGGAGGCTACAAGGTATTTAGTAACCCACTATGGGATGATGATGGGTTTGGTCTTGATGACAAGCATGGGGTGGTTGAAGTTGTTGACACCATTCCCGATGACGAAAAGTCCTTCTTGAGGGTTTGTGACCCACTTGATGGACCAACGTTGAATTTTAGAATGGCTTCCGAAAGTGAAGAGTGCTCTTTAAAGAAGAGGATTGACTTACATGAACAAGAGCACACTTCTTGGAAGGACTATGCTAAATCTCCTAACCTAAGGGTTGGGGAGATGCTATTTCTAGCTTGGCGTAGGTTAGATAACCCTTTCCCTTATGATAGAAACCTTCCCTTGAAGGGAAATGACATGATAGTTGGGGAAGGATGTTTTGAAAAAGAAGGTGAAACTTGTTTGAAAATTGTCACATCTTCCATGAGTGTTCCAAATAGTAGTGGCTTGCTTGAACTTGTGCTTGAACCCCATAATGAGTCTATACTTGAGGTCACTTTAGTTGAAGAAGTTGTTTTGTGTGACACCTTTCTTTATTACCTATTTACCTATGATGAACTTTGGGATGATGCTTATGTGTATGTTTTGGGTGCATCTTATGTGAAGGGAGACTCTTATAGGGTAAATGATTGTGTCCTTGACCATACTAGGTGGGTAATCTATCCATTTGATCCGGGTGACACCTTGTGTGATTTGAGAGCACTGTCTTGGGAGAGTCCTTGTTTGGACATTGTGCGACATGTCAAATAGAACTAATGTAGAGTTGTGTATTTCATCTTTTGAATCCATTGGTTTTATTACTCTATCCTCATGTCATGAACCTTGGAGGGATCAACTTCTTGATACCTCATATGTGCAATTGTTATCCATGATTGTCATTGATGTGTGGTTATACCATAAATTTGTTCATCCTTGGCATAAATATGTGATTATGGTTTTGTGTGCTAACCCTCAATCTTTGAGGAGTATGTTTTCGTATGTCTTCTCTTGGATTTTGCTAGGTTCAAATTCTAGGACGAATCCTTTTAAAGAAGGGGAGGATGATATGATCCTACTTGGCACACCTCATTTCAAGACTTACATCCATGGTCAAGATATGGAACTTCAAGCTCTACAGGCGGCATGGATGATAAGGATGGTGTTGAAGGCCTTTGGAGGCCCATACAAGCCCCATAATGAGGCCTATAATGTGTGGGAGGTGGCTTGGGCAAGGCTTGAAGATAAGGCTACAAGAATGAAGGCCGACACTCAAAGTGGCTAGAAGCGCAAAAAGGACAGAAATGCAAAAGTGGCCAAACATGCAAAGAAGGGACATACATTCAAATGGTCGCAATTGCAAGCTTTGAGGATGGGATGATGGCTATTTGTGCAAGGGAGAGACATTTTGGATTCCAAGCCAACATCTAACTAGCCAAACAAGGCCCTTGCCTCATTAATGACATTTTCGTAATAACTTAGTCTTTTTTAGTCAATGAGTATAAACACTAGACTTAGCAATTTTTTTCACTTAGATTTTGATGATGAATATTTGAGAGATACTCATATTTTGAGTGATAGATTGTTAGGTAGATTCTAGGGCTATTTTAGTCAATTTGATGGTGGAATCCATTGTTGGTTTGTGAACCTTTTATGTCCATTGATATTCATGAAGAGATTGCCATTTGTGGATTCAAATTGAATCTCTTGCCTTGAGTGTCAAAGAGTAGTGGTTCTTTTAGGATCAGATTCAATTGGAAGGGTCTAAGTTTAATGTACTTAGGTTTGTCCATAAATTCGCCCTAATTGGGTCTTGCTTTTATCCTCTATTCCTCATCCCCCTTTCTTCGTATCTTTAAATTCCGCATTTTGGATTGAATTGGTTCTTCCCCAATTCGATTCGTATCACTTTATTACCAATTTATTTGTGTCTTTTTTTAAAAAAAATTGTGAATTCTTGAACTTTTTATGTATTATTAACTCTAAGAAGGTTATATAACTTAATAATAGACTATAAGAATCAATGCAAATTAAAAACATACTAAAAATATTCAAATTGATGACTTCATCATAAACTAAAAATACAATTAACCGCATTCCGAAATTTAAATGACCTAACATACTAAAAATATTCAAATTGATGACTTCATCATAAACTAAAAATACAATTAACCGCATTCCGAAATTTAAATGACCTAAAACCTAAGAGAGTGAACCAAAATAACACCGAATAATCATGAGAATAGAAGTCCTCAATATTGTCCTCAGAACAATATTTTGGGTTTCTTAAAACATCTTTTTTCTGTAGATGTTAATTCTCTACTTGTTGATGATGCTTGTTCTTCGGCCAACTTTAGCATGTAAAATCTACAACGTCTTGCTAGCATTCTGTTGTTTTCTTTTCTAATCCTTGTACGGCAAGCTCGCAAGTTTCTGGATCTACTCGAGGCATGGTTATTCAGTACCTTGTTGGGATTTGAGCATTGAGATTTTTCAAGTCACGAACAAGACATTCTGATTCGGCATGCCGATATGCCCATTGTCGACGTAACCCGCAAAAATATTCTCGTGGATCTGAATATTTCACGCTGCAAAAATCATCATTACGCTCTATACAGAGGCGGATCTAGGATTTTAAGGTTGTGGGTTCCCAAAAAATAAAATTAACATGCAATAATAATCAGACAAAAAATGAGTATTGAAATTCTTCATATAAATAAAAAGTAGTGAACTACAATTGTACTCAATGAACTGCCATATTTTTAAAAAGATCAATAATTACTTCATTCGGTACACTTTCTAATACTTCATTTTTTAACCCTAGTTTTTTTGTTTCTCATTTGTTTTAGTTTCAAATTTAATTTGAGATATTGAGATTTGGGTAAAAGTAATAATTTATCGGTTGATTCTTTTTAGTTGACTTAGTAATGTTTTATTAAAAAGAAGAAGAAAATGTGGGTACTAGGGTTTCTGTGTTTTGTTTGCAGGTTTCTGCTTTTTAGAAGCAAAAAAGAGAATTGATTTTTTTTTTAAATATGAGCCCAGCAAGAATCTGAGGTTCAAAATCCGCTTAGGTGTCCCTTATTTGCCATGGAACCAGTCGCCGTTTTAGTTATGAGTTCCACACTGAAAATAATTATATCTTATTATATTCTTCAATATAATAATAGGATTTACGGTAGCAGGTGGGGATTTTCGAGAACCGACACCCGCTATTGTAGATCCGCCCCTGGCTCTATAAGAAGGTGGAGTTTTAAATCGTCTAGTTTGAAATCATTGTTATCAATAAAACTTGTTTCACTGGAATAGCTGCTATGATTTGAACTATCATCACCACTGCTATTCGAATCATTTGGAAGGAATAAAAAACAATCTACATTTCTACTACTCGACATTGAATATGTTGTAGTCTAATAACAAATGAAAGGCTACTTATATAGTTGCAAATCCCCAAGTACCCTCGGGGGGTGGTCATTATGACCCTACCTACTTACTTTATTCTAAAAAAATATTAATCTTCATCGGACATCTCACAGTCCGAATCCCACTTGGATATGAATCTTACGTAGCCATGTTGACCATATTTTACCCTTAGGCAACGTATTTTCATCCGATTTTTGTCTTCGCAAAAACGGTTAAGAGCAAAATTCAACTCTTGTGGAGTGTCACGAGGCATTGACATAGCACGTTTTTTTAGGCGTTTAAGCCCTAATGACCTCAAGTTTTGTTCAGGTGTTGCAGCCTTCCTAACAGGCCAATCCCACTCCTCTCTCGTTGTATTATTATATTGTCGATTGAATATGTTGTTCGGGTTATTTGAGTATCTGAAATCATCATCTAGTTCCCATGTCCTACCCATTGCTTTGAATATGTCTGCCGGGGTAAAACATGTAATAGAACCAATATCAGCAAATTGGGTATAGAATGACATGATAACTCATTTTAATGTGAATGTTATTTGTTCGTCAATCATGTTATATACTACTCCTTGATTTGACAACACAAACTTATATTGCACAACGTTTAAATGTGCAAAATATAAGTTTTTAGAATGACATGCTTGATTTGACAACACCATGCGACATCATTTGACCGCTTTTTATGACACTGACTTGTATTGTGCAACATTTAAATGCGCAATATATGAGCTATAGATGACACACTATGCTTGATTTGACAACATAATTGTTACACCTCGGATTTTCGCATGTTAAAGTCGCATCATGAGTTAGTCGACGTAAGTTCGAAAAGAAAATTATGTTGAGGATAAAAGGGATTGATTTTATTAATAAAAATGGTTACAAGAGTCTATAAATAATATTAGTAAGTGGCGGAAGATTTGGAGGGTGAATGAATCAAAGAAGCATGAGTTTCGTCAAAAGTAGGCAAGTTGGGAATACGATAACTTGTACTATTGGGTGAGATTAGGAGTGATCCACATGCTAAGAAAGTAATGATATGAAGTATTTGAATTGTATAATGGTCTCTTGTTAAGTTTGGAAGTCAAACGAGTTGTAATATGAAAATCGACAAAGGGCGTCGCAAGTTAAGTTTGTAAATTTCACTGAACTTTGAGTCAGATGTCTCGGAGCTTTTCTCTCAATATACTTGGAGTTACGGGGTGATCAACCTACCAATCGAAGGTCTACGAGTCTAGTTTCCAGAGCATTTTACCGTTCGTTGATACAACATCAGAGTAGAGAGATATTCGCATTTCCGTCCAGGGACATAAACTGTCGCGGGAACAGTGCTCTAGGTCGGTGGCAGCTTATTCCTTTTTATATAAAACACCCACAAATCAGATTGGAACCTCATTTCTCTTAAAAGAACAAACCCTAAACACTCCCTAAACTCACTCAAACATTTCTCCATCAATCATAAGCAAATCCAAAGGCCAATCAAGTAACTTTAACGTAAGGAATCACGTGGTAATCGTAGAATCGTTGTTTCTTCGTTGTTTCGCTTTTTGGAAGAAATCTTCAACTTGAAGTAATCTTTGTTTTGGAGTGATTCTTGAAGTTTAAGGTATTTTCTACCCTTCTCATGGTCCTCTTAAACTTCTACAAGTAATTAAACCTAGAAATTTGGTGAAAACCCCATAGAATAAGCTTTGAGAATTCTTGTGAACTCTTATGGACTTGGCTTGATAGTTGGGCTGTTTTATGTGGTTTTAACGTGTTGTTTGGAGCTGTGTTGATATGGATAGGATCGTATTGACGAGGAGGAGTAAAAAAATAGAATTTGGTAGTGTTTTACAAGGAAATTACGCTACAAAAAGTCCTATAAATTGATGCCCATGAGTTGCTCGATTAAATGTCTAAATGAAGATTTCTATGAGCTATGACCTTGGTTTTGATCTTGAATAGTTTGTATTATGTAGAAAATCATTCGTAAGACGTTCGAGGACTTGGGGAAATGTATACAACTCCATTGACGAGGTATGTAGGGCTTTCTATTCTCTTTGTGGCATGACTAGATTTCAAATGACCTTTCATTGAAAAGTTGTTCCGCTAACTTGGATAGATTGCGTTCCATGATAATTGAGCTGACACATACTCATCTATGACTTGTACCAAATTATGGTCCACATCTCCTTTTGGCTATCGATTAAAAGACTTTAGGTATGCAGGGCTTTCTATTCTCTTTGTGGCATGACTAGATTTCAAATGACCTTTCATTGAAAAGTTGTTCCGCTAACTTGGATCGATTGTGTTCCATGATAATTGAGCTGACACATACTCATATATGACTTGTACCAAATTATGGTCCACATCTCCTTTTGGCTATCGATTAAAAGACTTTACGTTCAACTTGTGTCGATTATGTCCCAAAATGGTTAAGCTTACCCTTTTCTCATGAATAGCTTGTATTGAAGTACCATTCACATTTCGTATCCCTCTTGTTTATTGAATGAAGAATGATATTAGTTATGGTACTCTCCACATCAAAGTTGAGTTGATTGTACTTCCTTTGATTGAGTTAATCCTTATCTTCTTGTCTATTGCTCCAAGGTGACGAACCTCTCGTTGGCACACTCTTTCCGATAAAAGTTGTGTTGATCATATTTCATAAGAGTTTGGCTAAATTTGGCTTCGTGAATAATTCATAACAAGATGTTTCCTTGTACTTTTACTTCTTTGGCCTAAATGATCAAATAATAATTTTCATTACCGAGCCGCGCTATAGTCGACCGGGTAGGCACTTATATGTGCACCTAGACATATTTCTTTCTTTACCGAGCCGTGTTGTAGGCGGCCGGGTAGGCACGTAGCTGTGCACCTAGATGTATTTCTTTCTTTACCGAGACGTGTTATAGGCAGCCGGGTAGGCACGTATCTATGCATTACCGCTGATCAGTTGGGCAGAGATGATGTTATGATGATGATCTCACCCCACGGAGGGATTTATTATTGTTATATGATATGATATATGCCTCCACAGTGAGGAATGATTTTATGGGCATGCATTTACATTTATGTCATGATTATGGTCGCTCTCAGTGGCCTCGTTCAGAGTTTCAGGTTGTCTCTACATCTTTTCCCAAGTTGTCTGTATCTCTTATGCTTATGTTATGTTTATGCTTACTGCCTTACATACTCGGTACATCTTTCGTACTGACGCATTTTGTGCGCTATGATCATGCCCACAGGTACGGTAGACGGATTGTTGTACCTTTCTCAGTACGGATACCAAAGTTCAGCTGGGATGTTCGCACTCTATTCTCCGGAGTTTCTGGTCAGAGTCATTAAATAGGATGCATGCATATATATATAGAGAGAGTATGGCTATGGGTACGTCGGGACCACTGTCCCGACCAATTAATACATATTAGTGCTCTTGGAGGCTTACTGACTATCAGTCAGTGTACATGTATTGTGTTTGGCCTTGCCGGCCTTTTGACTAGTTGTCTTTCTTGGTTGTGGACTTGTTGGCCCTTGTTATGCATATATGTGTTGTTGGGCCTTTTCTGCTTGCAGTTTGTTATGATATACTTTTTACTATTGTTATTCAGCGGCCTTGTCGGCCTATGACTCACGTTACAGAGTTTAGATATCACAGCTGGTTCGCTCAGCCCTTTGGGTGCCGGGTTCCGGCCATACCCCTAAGGTTGGGGTGTGACAATAATGCTCCATTATTTGTCCGCTTTTTATGACACACTATGCTTTATTTGACAACACCATGCTGCATTATTTGACCGCTTTTTATGATACTAACTTGTATTACGCAACATTTAAATGCACAATATATGAGCCATAGATGACACCCTATGCTTGATTTGACAACACAATGCTCCATTATTTGTCCACTTTTTATGACACACTATGCTTGATTTGACAACACCATGCTCCATTATTTGTCCACTTTTTATGACACACTATGCTTGATTTGATAACACCATGCTGCATTATTTGACTGCTTTTTATGACATTAACCTGTATTGCGCAACATTTAAATGCGCAATATATGAGCCATAGATGACACACTATGCTTAATTTGACAACACCCTGCTCCATTATTTGTCCACTTTTGATGAAACACTATGCTTGATTTGACAATATCATGCTGCATTATTTGGCCGGTTTTTATGACACTAACTATGCTTGATTTGACAACACCATGCTGCATTATTTGACCACTTTTTATGACACTAACTTGTATTGCGCAATATATGAGCCATAGATGACACTATGCTTGATGTGACAACACAATGCTGCATTATTTGACCGCTTTTTATGGCACTAACTTGTATTGCGCAATATATGAGCCATAGATGACACTATGCTTGATGTGACAATACAACGCTGCATTATTTGACCACTTTTTATGACACACTATACTTGATTTGACAACATCATGCTACATTATTTCAGGAATCTTATCCTATTGCACAACATTTCCATGCGCAAAAGTATTGCGCAGTGTTTTCATGCGCAATAGGGTTCTCATGTTTTTTAAATGTTCACTTTTGCGCTCAAATTTTTTTTATTCAATATGAATGTTGGATGAGGTAAAAACCCATCCATTTCATAAGTTTAAGTCTTTTAAGTTCTTGAAAAAAACCTAACTTCAGAGAAAAATGTCTTCTCTATCTTCAACTATTAAGATTTCTCTATTTTGGGATGGAGATATACTTGATGAAAATAATGTCGTTCGTTATAGTATCAAACCAAAATCCCATGTAAAGTTTCCAATAACCTTGAATTACGAAACATTAGTCACTTACCTACACAAAAAAATGAAAACTGATCCCACTTTAGTATGGATTATCTGTAATAGGCAGATATCCCCCACTGTTTCACAAGGTTTAGTGCTTTATGGTGTGTGGAATATCAATGATGATGACTTTTTGAGGGAGTATTTGAGGGAGCCTGAAGAATATAGGGATTTAGTCGCCATTTATGTTCTTGAAATATATATTGAAAAGATACCTGAAGAAGTCCCTCAAGTCCAGACTACTCATAATAACACTTATGGGGACTTTAGTTCTTATGGACACATTTTGAGTGGTCAAGTGCCGCTAGAAAATCTAAGCCAGCAATTTAATCAAACTTACACTGAAAATTGGTAAATATCCATTTTTAAATTATTATTTGTGTAGTAGCATGTTTTTCTCCAAACCAGTCAATATAGATCAATATCGGTAGGTTCATCACCTTGATATTAAATAATCCATATATATTTGATGTTGGTATTTAAAATATGTTACTTTTCGTGTAGGAAGAGGCCTTTCTTAGATGGTGATGATTTTCCAAATCATTGTGAGACATCATTAAGTGACAGCGAACCGAATAATGCAGAAGTAACCGATGATGATGATGATGACGAAGAGGTTGATGTTCAATCTGGTAGACAGCAAGCAAATTTAATAGAATTGATGCAAAGTCTGCTGCCGGAAAAACCAACTCTCGAAATCCGAATGCAGTGGCATTCTGATAATATTCCATATCTAGACAATCTTCAAGGTCGTGCTGAAGTCTTTGTTTTCACCAAAAAAGATTATCAAAGTCGTCAAAAAATGTGGAAAGAAGCGGCCGACCAAATAAAAGATGATTGCTACTTTGAAAAAGGGATGGTGTTCGAATCAAAAAAGACATTGCAAAGGGCAGTCAAAATTTATTGTTACAAGGAAATAAGGGAGTATAGGGTTGATGATTCAACCAGAAAAATATGGAGACTAGTTTGCAGACGACAGTATCAAGGCTCTCAATGGATGCTTCGGGGAATTATTAAGCTCGATGGTATGTGGGTTATCACAAAATTTCACAAACTTCACACTTGTGATATGGGAGAGAATCGAGCGGATCATTTTAATTTAGGTATAATATGGTTGCTCAAGTGCTACTTAAAGACTTTGCCGAAACCCCAACGTAACCTATTCTGTTACATCTCGGAAAATTTCATGTCGTTATGCAGTAAATAGACTAACGCAAGTCAAGTTGTACATGATGTCCCTACAAGTAAGAAGGGATACTTACGATCCTAATTGAGATTTCAAAGACATTTGAGGCAAGAGAAGAAAGTTCATCGAAGGAAGTAAAGTCTAAGTCGTGTTTGGAGAGGTTTTTGCAAACTATCGAGTTAAGGATTGATTGGTAATGCCTTGGAGAGGAGTTATGAGGATATTTAGATTGTTAATGAAGTGTTAAACAAGTGTTAGGGAGGTTCCATAAGGATCAGAGATCAAACGAATCAACGAGAACAACTTTGGAATAAAGTGGGTTATACAACCAATTATACGGTCCGTATAAGTTTATACGATCCGTATAATGGTCCGTATAACAGTCACAGTGAAGGGTCATCACTGGTGATATTATAAGGTCACTTATACGGACCGTATAAGGGACCGTATAATGGTTATAGATGCACTTCTACGGTCACTTATACGGACCGTATAAAATTATACGGACCGTACAAGTGTTCGTATAATCCATGTCGGGTCAGATTTTTTAATTATAAATATAAGACCCATGCTCTTATATTTCATTTTCTCATATTCTTCACACCTCTCAAGAACTCTAGAATATTCTATACACCATACCAACACAAATTCAAGGGAGATCAAAGATCAAATACCAAAAATTAGTGGAATCAAGTACAAGAATGCTAGCTAAGGTTAATGGAAGCTAGAAATTCCTTTGGAATTGAAGTTAGGGTTTTCTTCAAGTGAATTACCTTAATCCAAAGTTCCTTCCTACATAATCAAAGGTGATTTTTATGTTTATTTCATATTATTAAGAATATTGAGTGGTTGAAAGACTTGGATTATGGAAGAAAATAGAGTATGAAGTTTTAAATATGGAAATAGTGGTATTCTTGAATAGTAACTTGACTTGAATCATAGTTCTTGATATATCATGAATGTAATCTTGTTATGAATGATATTAAAGATGTTGTAGAAGCATTATATGTGAATGAATATGATGTTGTGTCACAATCATGGTTATGGATGACATTGAAAGGGGATTTTGAGAATTGAATAACGTCTAGCTTGGTGAAGTTTATGGATTATGATATTGTGGGTGTTGTTATTGAAGTTTAGGAGTTCTTTATTATATGGAGGAAGTTGTTGAAATAAAGGAAATGCTGCCCAATTTTCGTTAGCTCTTAGTTGTGCTAGTTGAGACCTAAAGTATGATTCCGGTTATCTAACCTTAGTACGAATTCTCTTAAATGTAGAATAGTGAACTTGGAGGAAAGCGTTTAGTCAACAAGGTTAGAGAGGCATAAAGGTATGTAAGGCTATTCCCTCTTCCATCTAAGGCATGACTCTTACAACGTGATTTCCCCTACTTTTTCATAACTTTCTTACATCCCGAAAGCTACAAGTCTATGATTATTAAGAGCTCCTCCTGAGATAAAGATATAGATGCATTATGATAATGGTAATGATAATGATGATTCTATGTCTAGAGATTCTATAGCTTATCAAAGGATGTTATTATGGGATTAATGATCTTGATGTATGATTTCCTTGATTGTTATTCAATATTGATAGTCTCACCTCATAATGCTAGTTCTTTCAAGGCGAGACATGATGATTATGATGGTCCCATAAGATAATGGGTGGTTACCGACCTTACGACACTCCGATAGAGTTATAGCTTTTACTCGAGCCCTTATGCATGCTTCATGTTGAGTGTATAATATTGACTACACCATGCCTAGATGGTCGGGTAGCACCGCTACGGCGGGCGGCTTATTACACCGTGTCTATATGGCATGGGCAGACACCACTAGTGGGCGGCGTGAAATGATTACCTCGGATACGGGAGGCCCGGACGCGGGCTAATGATGTGATTGATTTAGACAACTTACGTATGTATGTATGATATGGTTTAAAGATAAAAATGAGCATGCATGATTCCACCTCAAAAGGCAAGCAGTTGTAGTTATACTTTCTTCTTATTTTTTCTATATTTCCATATCATGTTATCATATATGCCTTACATACTCAGTACATTGTTCGTACTGACGTCCCTTCTTTTATGGACGCTGTGTTCATACCCACAGGTAGACAGGGAGGCAGTACAGATTCATAGGAGCCTACTAGCAGCTATACAGGAGCACTCCACTACTCCGGAGGTGCTACATATTGATATATTCTTTTGGGCACATGTTTGGGGCATGGCGGGGCCCTGTCCCGTCCTTATGATTTCAGTACTTCAGTTAGAGGCTCGTGGATACTTATGTCTGGGTTGTAGGTGTTATGAGACTCCTTCAGTGTATATCTTGTACATCATTTTGTGGCCTCGTGGGCTTATGCATATATACATGTTTTGGGAGATTTAGAAATTGGTTTATGACAACTTTTATGTTGAAAATGATTTATGTCCAAGTTAAGTATGATAGACAGCATGATAAGTGGTGCTCGGTAACTAGCTCCGGGTACCCGTCATGGTCCACTAGTTGGGTAGTGACAAAAGTGGTATAGTATCAGAGTAGTTCCGTCCTAAGGTGTGTTTACGAGCCGTGTCCAGTAGAGTCCTATTTATGGGTGTGAAGCGCGTCACACTTATAAACAAGAGGCTGCGAGGCATTTAGGAATAATGACTGTCTTTCTTCTCCATAGATCGTGCGATAAAGCTCTGTTATAGGAATTCCTTTTCCCTAACTGTGTGTTATGATTTCAGCGATGCCGGTAAAGAGGAAAGCGACAGCCGCCCAGAAGGGCAAGACTGCGGCAGGAAGGCGGGCTGAACAGGAGCCACCGGTAAATATAGAGGAGGGTCAGTCCCATAATGAGGCTCCATCTCATACCTCTCACACTCCGCCTGTTCTAGAGGAGCATGAAGGGGCCTCAGTTCCAGCTCCAGTGCCTCCAGTTCCTCCACCGGGGGTCAACAGATGATCGAGGTCATTCAGTTACTGACTCAGCCAGTTGCCGCTCAGGCTCAGCGGCAGAGTGTGGGTCCGGGTGACAGAGCCACTAGTGCCAGAGCCCGTGATTTTATGAGTTTGAACCCGCCAAAATTTTTCGGGTCAAAGCCGGATAAAAACGCGCAAGGTTTTATGGATGAGATGTTGAGGACGTTGAGGATTATCCATGCTTCTGATACTGAGTCAGTGGAGGTGGCATCCTATAGATTATGGGATGTCGTCGTTCTATGGTATAATAATTGGATAGCTTCAAGAAAGGAAGATGCACCTCCCTCGGTTTGGAAGGAATTCGTAGATGCTTTTATTCGCCACTATTTGCCACCCGAGGTTCGTCGGGCCAGAGCTGATCAATTCTTGAATCTGAAGCAAGGGAATATGAGTGCCCAAGGGTACAGTCTTCACTTTAATTCACTGGCTAGATATGCTCCGACTATGGTGGCCGATATAGGAGACAGAGTACATCGATTTGTGAGTGGCTTAGGGCCACATTTGTTCAAGGATTGTTTAACAGCTTCACTTCAGGAAGGGATGGACATTTCCCGCATACAGGCCCATGCCCAGAATTTACAAGAGCAGCAGTGACCGCACCGAGATAAGCGTAATGTTGACAGAGAGCAGCGTAAGAGGGCTAGATCTGTTGGTGCTAGTAGCGAGTATAGAGGGGGTCAGAGGCAGTCATATTCTAGATATTCAGGCCAGTCGGCGACTAGTGCACCTCCTCGATTTGCCGGCAGGAGGTTTGACCGACCCATTTATTCAGGGAAGGGTCAGAGCTCGAGAGTTTCGATTTCTCAGTTTGGAGGATATCCTAGTTATAGGAGACCACCGTTTCCACGATGCAGTCAGTGCAGAAGGTTACATTCGGGTCCGTGTCGCCAAGGCTCAAATGCTTGTTATGCTTGTGGACAGACTGGGCATATGATGTGTGATTGTCCCTCGATGCACGGTAGAGGTGGGGTTCAGCCTACAGGATCAGCAGCCGGTTCTTCTTCGTCCGTGCGCCCCGTAAGGCAGACTACCCAGGCTTCAAAAGGTCGTGGTAGGGGCAGAGGGGTAGCATCCAGTTCAGGTGGCTCCGAGCCCTGTATTTATGCTTTAACCGGACGACAGGATCTTGAGTCCTCCCCTGACGTTGTCACAGGTATATTATTCATATTCTCTCATGATGTTTATGCATTGATCGATCCGGGATCTAACTTGTCGTATATTACTCCTTATGTTGCTGGTCGTATTAGGGTGAAGCCCGAACCGATCAAAACCTTTGAAGTGTCTACTCCTGTTGGTGACCTGGTAATAGCTAGACAAGTATATAGAAATTGTGCGATTGTGGTATGTGATCGTCAGACTAAAGCTGATTTGGTTGAGCTGGAAATGTTAGATTTTGATGTGATTATGGGAATGGATTGGTTGGCCTCTTGTTATGCTAATGTGGATTGCAGAACAAAGATAGTTCGATTCCAATTCCCGGGAGAACCAATGCTTGAATGGAAGGGTAACACAGCATCTCCAAGAGGTAGGTTTATTTCCTATCTCAAAGATGATTGCTAAGGGCTACATTTACCATCTAGTTCGAATTCATGACACCGAAGCAAAGCCTCCAACTCTTCAAGCCATCCCGGTAGTAAATGAGTTTCCAGATGTATTTCCAGATAAACTTCCAAGTCTTCCACCGGAACAAGAAATTGACTTTACTAATAATGTGTTGCCGGACACTGAACCCATATCTATTCCTGTTTATAGGATGGCTCCTGCAGAACTGAAAGAGCTAAAGGCACAACTGAAGGATTTGCTCTAGAAGGGATTTATTAGACCCAGTTCATCGCCATGGGGAGCACCTGTCTTATTCGTAAGAAAGGAAGATCGTTCTTTACGAATTTGCATTGACTATAGGCAGCTGAACAAGGTGACGATCAAGAATAAATATCCTCTTCCAAGAATTGATGATTTATTTGATCAACTACAAGGTGCTAAGTGGTTTTCCAAGATTGATCTGAGGTCGGGGTGTCATCAAGTAAGAGTTAGAGAAGAAGATATTCCCAAAACGGCTTTCAGAACTAGATATGGCCATTATGAATTTCGGGTAATGTTATTTGGGTTGACCAACGCTTCGGCAGTGTTTATGAATTTTATGAACAATGTATTCAGGCCTTTTCTAAATCTATTCATAATCATGTTCATCGATGACATGCTGGTATATTCTCGGTCAGAAACAGAGCATGCGGATCATTTGTGTATTGTCCTTGGAATTCTTCGGACTTGTGAACTATATGCTAAATTTTTAAAATGTGAGTCTTGGTTGAATTCGGTAACTTTTCTGGGCCATATTATCTCAACTGATGGTATTCGCGTAGATATTCAAAAGATTGAAGTCGTGAAAACTTGGCTAAGGCCTACAACACCTATAGAGGTCCGTAGCTTTTTGGGTTTAGCAGGTTATTATAGGATATTTGTGGAAGGATTTTCTTCTATTTCGGCCCTATTAACGAAGCTAACTCAGAAACTAGCAAGATTTCAATAAACCGATGCTTGCGAGCACAGTTTCCAGGAATTGAAGAATAATTGACTTCAGCCCCAGTTCTGACACTTCCAGAAGGATCGGAAGGTTATGTTGTCTATTTTGACGCCTCCGGTGTAGGATTGGGTTGTGTGTTGATGCAGTATGGAAATTTTATAGCCTATGCCTCCAGACAGTTGAGGAAACATGAGAAGAATTACCCGACCCATGATCTTGAACTAGTTGCGATTATTCATGCACTAAAGATATTTAGACATTATTTGTGTGGTGTTCACGTTGATATCTATACAGATCACAAGAGTCTTCAGTACATTTTCAAGCAAAAGGAATTGAATTTATAGCAAAGGCGATGGTTAGAGCTACTGAAAGACTATGATGTGAGTATTCTATACCATCCCGTAAAGGCGAATGTGGTGGCCGATGCACTTAGCCGTAAATCCATGGGCAGCTTATGTGATGTTCAACCAAAAAAGAAGGAGTTAGTTCGTGAGCTCCACCAGCTAGCTAGCCTAGAAGTTTGTTTAAGCGATTCGGGCAACACATGAGTCGTCGTTCATAACCCAGCTATTTCATCCTTAGACATGAAAGTGAAAAGTCACCAATATGAAGATCCTCAATTGAGCCACTATAGAGATACACTTCCTCAGAAAGAAAATTCACCATTGGAGGTTTCTACAGATGGAGTTCTCAAGTACCGAGGTAGGCTATGTGTTTCAGATATTATAAGACTGCGTCGTCAGATTCTGGAAGAAGCTCATTACTCTTGCTATTCTATTCATCTAGGAGCAACAAAGATGTATCATGATGTTAAGTCAATATATTGGTAGGATGGAATGAAGAAAGATATAGTGGAGTTCGTAGCTCAATGTCCGAATTGCCAACAAGTGAAAAGTAAGCATCAAAAGCTAGGAGGATTGTTGCAAGCCATGGAAATTCCAACCTGGAAATGGGAGGTGATCAACATGGATTTTATTGTAGGTTTTCCTCGTTCTCGGCGTAAGTATGACTCCATATGGGTAATCATGGATCGACTTACAAAATCAGCTCATTTTCTTCCAGCCAGAACTACCTACTCAGTAGAAGATTATCCAAAGTTATATCTCCAAGAGGTAGTGCGACTTCGTGGTGTAATCTATTTTCACAGATAGAGGGGCACAATTTACAGCTAAATTTTGGAAGTCCTTTCAAGAAGGCTTGGGTACTCAAGCGAAACTCAGCATAGCATTTCATCCACAGACCGATGGACAAGCTGAACGCACAATTCAGACCTTGGAAGATATGTTGCAGGCATGTGTATTGGATTTCGGAGGCAATTGGGATGATCATTTTCCACTTATTGAATTTGCCTACAACAACAGTTATCAGTCCAGCATCCAGATGGCTCCGTATGAAGCTCTGTATGGAAGGAAGTGTAGGTCACCAATTGGATGGTTTGAAGTCGAAGAGACACAACTGATAGGTCCATAATTGGTTCAGCAAGCAATGGAAAAGATCAAGCTTATCAGAGACCGATTGTTGACAGCCCAAAGTCGCCAAAAATCTTATGCGGACAACCGTCGACGAGACTTGGAATTCCAAATCAATGATTGGGTGTTCTTGAAAGTGTCACCGATGAAAGGCATAATGATATTCGGCAAGAAGGAAAAGCTCAGTCCCCGGTATGTTGGGCATTATAAGGTTGTACGCAAGGTGGGCCAAGTGGCTTTTGAACTAGATTTACCTCCAGAGCTTGAATCAGTCCACCAGTTTTTCATGTGTCAATGCTCCGCAAATGTGTTGGAGATCCATCTAGAATCGTGCCAGTGGATGATGTTTAAGTTACCGAGAAGTTGACTTATGAAGAAGTACCTATTGCCATACTAGATAGGCAAGTGCGGAGACTCAGAAACAAAGGGGTAGCCTCAGTTAAGGTCTTGTGGAGGAACAATAACCGAGAGGAAATGACCTGCGAAGCGGAAGAAGATATGAAGTCCAGATATCCGCATTTGTTTCCACCCCCGGCAGAGATTCAAGATGAGACATCAGTGTCCGAAGGTACGTAGTGCTTTCTTTTGATACTTTTGGTCATGTGTGGTCGTGTCTTCTTGCCATTGTTGTTATAGCCCTGTGAGGCGATGTTATTGTGGGTTGTTGTGACAGGATGGTAGTGCCATATTACAGGGGAAACTCTGGCGAAATTTCCGTAGAATTCCCGAGAACTTAACATTCGAGGACGAATGTTCTTAAGAGGGGAAGAGTGTTACACCTCAGAAAATTTCATGTCATTATGCGGTAAATAGACTAACGCAAGTCAAGTTGTACATGATGTACCAGCAAGTAAGAAGGGATACTTGACGATCCTAATTAAGATTTCAAAGACATTTGAGGCAAGAGAAGAAAGTTCGTCGAAGGAAGTAAAGTATAAGTCGAGTTTGGAGAGGTTTTTGCAAACTATCGAGTTAAGGATTGATTGGTAATGCCCTAGAGAGGAGTTATGAGGATATCTAGATTGTTAATGAAGTGTTAAATAAGTGTTAGGGAGGTTCCATAAGGATCGGAGATTAAACGAATCAACGAGAACAACTTTGGAAAAAGGTGGGTTATACGACCATTTATACGGTCCGTATAACCGTCATAGTGAAGGGTCATTGTTGACACCTAATTTTGGCTCGACGTGCTTAAAATTAACGTTTTGGGGGGCCCTGATTCGTTAAAGAGCGCGAAATACATTTTTTACACATTTTTACTTTTTTCAACAATTTATTGATGATTATCCTTATTTTAGGAATTTTATCAATTTGTTGTCATTTTCTAAGAATCATTATTTTGCACATGTATAGCGTACTACTACCATTTTTTGTGCAATTAATAATTGTTTCTTAATTTTATAGCAATACATTTTCATATCTTACATATCAATATTTAAATTTTATACTTACGTTATTATTTATACATGTATTAATTAATTATATTTTAGTACAGTCCGTCAGTGCAGAGAAAACCGAAGCAATTAATTTTTAAACGCAGAACAAAAATTCGAACAAGTCAAGGTCTCGTCACCTTTTTAAAAGTTGACATTTGAGGTGATGGGTTGGGTTCATGATCCATTAATTAATAAATTTTTATACATTGGTTAAAAGAGTGAAATCCCTATTGGACAATAACCCAAGGATTAAAATGTGCATTGAGGGGACAAGAGAGGGAAGATCATTATTTTTTGGAGAAAAGGGGGTGTTTGTTTATATTATAAGAAGGGGAGGGGGTTAATTTAATTTTTCATATTCTACACATATTTACACAACACACACAACATCAGATTTTTTTCCCTCTCTCTAAACATTTTCTTTCTCTCCCCTCTCTCTCACAAAACCGCCGCCGCCGCCCCTCCACGCCGGAGCTCCGAGCTCCGGCGAACTCCAAACCACAACCGAACCCCGTCACACCCCCTCTCCACCACCAGCCATGAACCTCCACTGCCCCACAACTCCCCCTCCCTCCTCTTCACCCCCAGCCGCCGACACACCACCCTCACTCCGCCGGCGGTGAACTCCGTCAACAACAACGACCAATCAGCCCACAACACCACCATTTTCATCTCCTCCACAACCCCTCACTGCCCGCTCCGGCGAACAACGCCGGAGAAATCGACGAACCACCGCACAACCACCACAGCCCCGTTCCGTTTCCCCTCTTCTCCCCACTGTTATCCCATCACGAAAACACCCAAAAAAAATAGATCTGGTCGGAGTCGTCGTGCTCCGACGACTGGGTGTTTTCTGACGACCATGGCTGCCCGTTTGTTACTACGTTTGCTATCACTGCTATGTTACATTAAACCATTGCTATGTTTATTATTGTCTTTTATTAATTTTTGTGTTGCCTTAACTGTTTCGGAAAATCATTGCGCTGTCTTTGCATTTGTCGGGCGTTGGTTTTATGCTCCATTTTGCTACTGTGTTTGCTGCTCATTTTGCTATTATTTTCGTTACTGCCTATTGGTGTTAATGTTGAGTTGTTGTGGTTCTGTTTGATTGATGGTTGCTCCACAAGGGATTGATTTTATTCTCCGTTGACTATTTTGTGACACTTCCCGGACAACCTCTGTCATTTTTCCAATGGTTTTACTACTGTCGCATTGTTGCTAATTATTTGGACTGATTTTACACATTTTTACATTATTTTTTACAAATATCATTGTTGGTTCTGTGCCCGGAAAATAATTCCGACGGCTAATTGTACTGTTACAATTTTGTCAAATTTATTTAAATTCATTTGGGCGAATACTAAACCCAAATGGCCGATGAAGAAATTTCCGTCTATTTCCAAGGCCTCCCATGTACAAAAGACGGGTTTTTTTATTTTAAGTTTATTCATTATTTCTTTAATTCATCCGATAGTTATTTATTCTCGTACTAATATTTTTACTAAGTGTTTATACAGGTACCCGGAGATACATCCCAAAGACGACACTCGGAAGGAACCCGAAGACTTCATCAAATCACTGTTGTATTTACTTTCCGCATTTTTTTTATAACTGTACAAAAAATAAACTCATAGTATAGTGGAAACTTTATTTTTTGGAATGACGGGTTGATATATTTACTTACTTGTCGCCTTCTTTGTTAAACTTAAAATTGTCATTCGCTTTAAGCAAGACTTAGGCCGTCAATACTTTCATAACTAGATTAAATTGACTTGGTATAAATACTTCGTTAATTAAATTCACACTTCTGACGTTTAGGCAAAAAATACTAGTCCATCCTTTATTTTATATTATTTATACACTCTTAATACAACCTACATTTTATATTGTTTCGTGTACACTAATACATATTTTAATTAAGTTAAATTCACATTTTGACGCTAGACAAATATTAAGTCTTCTATTTACAAATCTTTTATTCTTTAGAGGCATTATACATTGTCACTCATTTTTTATCCACAATCCCTTATACTTATTTTTTACAAATAATTTTTACAATTATTTTTTTCCTTATTATTTTGATAGGATATTCATTAAACAAACACTCTTTTTAACTAAACGGCAGAAACAAGTCAAATAAACTTTACTTTTCTGAATAATTTTGTTATATAAACTCTTTACACCAATGAATATTCGTAGATTATTTTTACATTCTTTATGGACTAATATACCTAGTTATACAATTCTTTAGACATTTTATGTTCGATATACACTCTTTTATTCTGGAAAAGACATTCTTTATTTATTTAATATCCATACATTCTTACATAGTCGCACATTCTTTATATCCTTGATATATTTATTTTTTACATAGTCTTACATTTTTCTTATATTCTTAATATAGTTACACATTCTTTACACTAACATATATATACACTCTTTGTACTAACAGATATACTTTTATACTTACGAGGTACATTCTCTTTATACTCTTTTATATTATTTTTTTTACTATACATTCTTTATGAATACTTGATACTTGATATAAATACATTTTTATACACCGTATATACTTAGTATATTATCACTTAGTGTAGCTTTTCATGAAGTCATAACATTTTGAAAACAGGTAATAATAATGATAAATAGATAGATAATCCCCCTCTAGTGTTCAGTTAAACTAAGTTTAAGGACTGTCTTCGGACAGGCTCTGAGGGATGCTTAATACCTTCCCCTCGGGGTAAATAAAACCCTTATCTAGAATCTCATAGGTTTCGTGGACTAAAGTGGAGTAGACACACAAATACATATTGGTTTCCTGATTTTCCTAAAAAATAAGGTGGAGACTCTAACCCTTTTAAAACCAGTTAGAAGAACCGTGAAGTTGCAAACTATATTGGAACCGTTCAAAATAGGGCATAACAGTCATCACTAGTGATATTATAAGGTCACTTATACGGACTGTATAATGGCTTCGGTTGTTGGTGCACTTCTACGGTCACTTATACGGACCGTATAAAATTATACGAACCGTATAAGTGTTCGTATAATCCATATCGGGTCAGATTTTTCAATTATAAATATAAGACCCATGCTCTCATATTTCATTTTCCCATCTTCTCCACACCTCTCAAGAACTCTAAATTATTCTATACACCATACCAACACAAATTCAAGGGAGATCAAAGATCAAATACCAAAAATTAGTGGAATCAAGTGCAAGGATGCTAGCTAGGGTTAATGGAAGCTAGAAATTCTTTTGGAATTGAAGTTAGGGTTTTCTTCAAGTGAAGTATATTCATCCAAAGTTCATTCCTACATAATCAAAGGTGATTTTTATGTTTATTTCATATTATTAAGAATATTGAGTGCTTGAAAGACTTGGATTATGGAAGAAAATGGAGTATGAAGTTTAAATATGGAAATAGTGGTATTCTTGAATAGTAACTTGACTTAAATCATAGTTCTTGATATATCATGAATGTAATCTTGTTATGAATGTTATTAAAGATGTTGTAGAAGCATTATATGTGAATGAATATGATGTTGTGTCACAATTATGGTTATGGATGACTTTGAAAGGAGATTTTGAGCATTGAATAATGTCTAGCTTGGTGAAGTTTATGGATTATGATATTGTGGGTGTTGTTATTGAAGTTTAGGAGTTGTTTATTATATGGAGGAAGTTGTTGAAACAAAGAAAATGTTGTCCAATTTTCGTTAGCTCTTAGTTGTGCTAGTTGAGACCTAAAGTATGATTCCGGTTATCTAACTTTAGTACGAATTCTCTTGAATGTGGAATAGTGAACTTGGAGGGAAGCGCTTAGTCGACAAGGTTAGAGAGGCGTAAAGGTATGTAAGGCTATTCCCTCTTCCTTCTAAGGCATGACTCTTACAACGTGATTTCCCCTACTTTTCCATAACTTTCTTACATCCCGAAAGCTACAAGTCGATGATTATTAAGAGCCCCTCCTGAGATAAAGATAGAGGTGCATTATGATAATGGTAATGATAATGATTATTCTATGTCTAGAGATGCTAAAGCTTATAAAAGGATGTTATTGTGGGATTAATGATCTTGATGTATGATTTCCTTGATTGTTATTCACTATTAATAGTCTCACCTCATAATGCTTGTTCCTTCAAGGTGAGACATGATGATTATGATGGTCCCATAAGATAATCAGAGGTTACCAACCTTACGTCATTCCAATAGAGTTACAGCTTTTACTCGAGCCCTTATGCATACTTCATGTTAAGTGTATAATGATGACTGCACCGTGCCTAGATGGCCGGGAAGCACTGCTAAGGCGGCCGACATATTACACTGTGTCTATATGGCATGGGCAGACACCACTAGTGGGTGGCGTGAAATGATTACCTCGGCTGCGGGATGCCCGGACGCGGGCTAATGATGTGATTGATTCGGACAGCTTACGTATGTATGTATGATATGGTTTAAAGATAAAAATGAGCATGCATGATTCCACCTCAAAAGGCAAGCAGTTGTAGTTATGCTTTCTTCTTATGTTTTTTATATTTCCTTATCATGTCATCATATATGCCTTACATACTCAGTACATTGTTCGTACAGACGTCCCTTCTTTTATGGACGTTGTGTTCATGCCCACAGGTAGACAGAGAGGCGGTACAGATTCATAGGAGCCTACCAGCAGCTACACAAGAGCACTCCACTACTCCGGAGGTGCTACATATTGATATATTCTTTTGTGCACATGTTTGGGGCATGGCGGGGCCCTGTCCCATCCTTATGACTTCAGTACTTCAGTTAGAGGCTCGTGGATACTTATGTTTGGGTTGTAGGTGTTATGAGACTCTTTCAGTGTATATCTTGTACATCATTTTGTGGCCTCATGGGCTTATGCATATATATATATATATATATATATATATATATATATATATATATATATATATATATATATATATATGTTTTGGGAGATTTAGAAATTTTTTTATGTCGAAAATGATTTATGTCCAGGTTAAGTATGATAGACAGCATGATGAGTGGTGCTCGGTAGCCGGCTCCGGGTACCCGTCATGGCCCACTAGTTGGGTTGTGACATATTCGACCTAGTTCATTATAATTCTTACATCAATTAAATTATCATTTCTATGTGTTGTTTGTTTAAACTTGTGCAGGATCTCCATCAAAGATTACATTAGAAACGTTACGATAGTATATCATAAAACAATAAGCTAGAGAAAGGGATATCTTGGGCATAGGCGTGCGTTTGAGAGGATTTATGGAAATTAGGAGGGCTCTTTCCAAACGTTGCCGAGGTATATGGCAGCTCTACAAAAATTCAATGTTGTAACCGTTGTAGAGTGGATGCTTCTGCCCGGTAATATTTTCAACTATGTGTTTTTGACATTCAAACCATGTATTGATGGTTTTGCTCATTGTCGGCCAGTTATATCTATAGATGGCATGCATGTATATGGTGTATATGACATCAAGCTACTGATTGCAGTAGGAATGGATGCTAATGGGTCGATATTCCCTCTTGCTTTCTCAAATGCCGTTAACGAGAGTAACGAGACATGAGGGATGTTTTTGACACATTTGAGGCATCATATTATTAAGGGTCATATGGGCATATGCGTGCTATCTGATCGACATCAAGGCATATTGCACAATATGTCTACTTTGGAGGGGTGGCAGCCTCCCTTTGCTTACCATCTCTATTGTTTAAGGCACATTAAGGTAAATTTTCAAACGAAGTTTGGAAACGGCACACTCAACAAATTAAAGTAGGCGGCTGCGATGGAGCATCAACAAAAAAAATGGCTTGTGAGAATAGAGATGATCAAGGCAGTGACTCCAGAAGCATATACTTGAGTGAAGAAAATCGAAGTTGAAAAATGGACATTACATGCTGATGAAGGCAGGAGATGGGGGATGCTTACAACAAACGGCTCAGAGTCATTCAATGGTTTGCTAAAATATGCTCGGGGACTACCAGTTACTTCAATGGTAAGAATGACTTTCATGCAAGTTGTGGAGCGATTTGTGACAAGAACATAGCAAGTCAGAGCCATATTAGCAGAGGGTGGGAGATGGGTACTAAAACCTTCAAAAATGATGGAGCATCACAGGAAAAAATGTGAGCTGCACAAGATGACCGAGTATAACCTGGCTGAATGTATGTATAAAGTCAGAATAGGTTATTACGAGGGTAGGGGATGAAACTTACATACCATTTATTAGGGCACGAGAACGTGCAGTTGTGGTAAGTGGCAAACATACCACATACCGTGTTCTCACGCCGTCAAGTGTTTCAAGTCAATTGGAAAAACGGTATCAAGTTATGTGGCATCGAAATACAGCATCAAAAGTTATGCTAAAGCATATGCCGGCCACTTCTACTAACTTGGTGATCAAGCTTATTGGCCAAACGAGCCATTTTTAATGGTTGCTCACAAGGAGTATATCCATAAAATTCGAGTTAACGCACGAACTCGAATTCACAATCAAATGGATGTCAATGATAGGCATACCCTCGCAGGTACTCTATGTTTAAGGAGTTTGGCCATATAATGTGGGTATATTTTCTTTAACTATTTATGTGTTTACTTTCCCGCAATTATCAACTGTCATTGCATGCATATCATAACTCCGACATTCCTGGCATTTATTTTACACTTTGTTTCAAAGGCGACTTCGCGGAGCACGCGGTCGTACCTTTAGTATAAAACCAAAACATTTCTTTTGGAATCATTATAAGGCGGGGTTGGTTCGTGGTCATCCAACAACCCTAATGGTTCAGCCCCAATTGTCCGCTCGGGTTCCCGGTCTTTTGTGAAAAATCCACTCTAGTAAAACTAGGATAGAGCTAAGCCAAGTTCCTACCGAACTAGAGCATTCGTACCTAGATGAGCTTTGGGTATCTCAGACCTACCTAAAGCTCATTAAGAGAGACCACTTGTGTTCGGACGGTCTATGACCTGAAGAGCACCGCATCTCAGCTATGTGTTATGTGGAAACATTGTTTGTGCCTATGTGATGAACCATTGACCCTGTGAGGATGCAACCATGTTTTGTTTTGTAGATGGAAGGCCGGATCTGTTTTGACATAGTTACCGAGGCTCCAGATTTGTTGAGAGTTTGGTGGGAATAGTTAGGTAGCACTCACAGAAGGACGGTTAGTTGCACCCTAGGTCACCTACCCTCTATCATGACGATGAAGGGTCGTCCGGAACTAATAGAGGTATTAGTCGGATATTGGGACGACAAGGAAATGTTGTTTCGCTTCGGTGATATTGAGATGACCCTGACCCTGGAGGATGTTAGGGATGCCATAGACAGCAATGGAACTTGTATAAGGAGATGACACAAGCCAGATCACAACCTGTTATTTCCACATAGGCCCACAGTCGGCCAAATCATGAAGTTTCTTGCATTGACTGAGGCGTCCTGGGCACGAGGACCCACTATAGCCTTTAGGGATCTGTATCGGAGGTTCGGGGATGTCACCGGATGTACTCTGTATTAGAGGGAGTTCAAGAGTAGAGAAGAATGGGAAGTTGTTAGACCTTTGGCGTTCGCCATGGCCTTGCTAGGCACTATGGTGTTTCCACAGGACGAATCAATGGTCGTAGACTCCCGAGTGATCTACTTGGCTCACGCTATCTTCTATGGTATAACCAAGGATCAGGAAACGAGGTATTTTGAACTAGCACCCATCATCCTGGCAGACATTTTCTGAGGTTTAGACAAATGACGGAATCATTTTCGATACTTCTAAGGGTGTAACACGTTGTTACAGTGGTGGATTATCAAACACATCAACATGGCTAAAGAAGTCCAGTATCTGAGCAACCATAACAGGATAGACCGCCTTACAAATTATTGTCCGAACCTCAGTTACTTGTCCAAAGGGGCATGGGCCCATTTCCTTGAAGAGTTGACTGAAGATAGGGTCCAGTGGATGTTTCCTGACTTCATATCCGAAATCAAGGTGGTTCAAGGCAAGATTTGTCCCTTTGTGCCATTAGCAGGGTTTCAGGGAGTCTGTTCTCATTATCCGTCTCGGGTTTTAAGTCAATTTGGCGGAAGGAAAGTGATACCTCAGGTAGGAAACCCCGAGCAGTTCATCATTGAGCACACAGAGAAGAAAATCAAGAACGCCGGGGTGATCCTCAGAGAGTGGAATGGTCGTGTGAGTTAGGGCCCAGATACTGTAGCTCCAGACAAGTTCGAGGCAGGGTGTACCCAGGGTATCACGAGTGGCTACAGGGACATTTGGTCCGTGCATCCATCTCAAGGCCCACACTTCCTCACGATGCCCGAGAAGAAGAGCGTTTGAAGGAATGTTTGGGAAGCATGGATGAGCATTTGGCTAGGATTTTAAAAGGAACAGATCCGGTGATAATCAGGATGGAGATGTACCCAACGCGACTCTGGATTCAGACCACCCTTCAGAAGGTCAAGAAGGACAAGACGAGCCAGGCTTCGACATCAGCTGCTGGAGGAGAGCCCTGCTGATTTATTGCTTTACATCAAGCCCCATGTAGGCTTCATCATCTTTGTAATCCCTTCAGGGAAGATATTTTATTATTATTTATTAACTAATGATGATTTTCAGGGCAATGGTTCATCTTCACAAATGGCACTTGCATGTTTCAAGCAATTAAGTGAGCCTTAACTCAAAAAGGCCTTAAGAACGCGAGTAGTATAAATATCAAAAAATTACATGAATGCTTGCTACGTGCTTCACATGTCTATTTGTTGTGTGTGTTATTATATATTAAAACAAGAGTACATTTGATCCGATGATCTAAGCTACTTACCCAAAGAAAAACCACAAAGCTTAAAACTTACCCGAATTTATCTCCACTAAAGGTTGACTTACAATGATAAACCAAGGAGAACAAGAAACGTGGACTCTGAGAGAGACAGTTGAGATGCTGAAAGATAAGGTACTACAAATGGAGAAGCACCTCCAGAAAATAGGGAGAAAATTTGACGAAGTAGACAGATTGCTGGAGATGGTTGGGAACCCGCCAGAAGGCATACCCCAGGAACAATATTATGGGAATGTCCCGGAAGAAGAAAGAGAATTAGTACTGAGCTATATAACCTTAGAAAGGAGGCCTGTGATGCCTAAAGAAGGGACCCCGGAAGGAATGAATGACAACCAAGGAGCTAGATCAGACCAGTGGGTGATAGAATCAAAGCCACAAGAAGAGTCGAAGCCATAACAGGAAGCCTCCGAACCCATCGAGAAAGAAGAACCAGAAGAGGGAGAAAAAGAGCCCCAGGATATGGAAGAGGAAGAATTAGAGCCTGTCGACGTAGAGGTTGAGGGAGAAGAGGAACCATTTGAGATGTTCCCTGAGTTTGCAGAAGAATAGAATGATATGAACGACGAATCTGACTACTATGCCCCAACCAATGAGGGATCTGACTTCTACGCACCCTTACCCATTCTGGTACCTACAACCTCTACTATGGCGTCGGAAAATTTTAGAAGGGCAAGCCCTTCCGAACCTGCCTCGTGGGGGATAGCTTTCAAAGCCCATTTCTCCCCATTCAGGGTGGCTCCACGGCCCGTCAGCTGTAAGGAGGTATACGAAAGGATGGTCGCCACATGAGTATCTTGCACCACTAGGGCTAGGTTGCCGCCGCCGGAGTTGGTGTACGCATACAAAAGGTGCCTGTTTCACAGCAACTAGGCAGGTCATACCCTGAATGAGTGTCTGGCGTTACGGAGAAGAATTTGTAGCTTGATTGATGATAGGATCATTGGGACTTTGTGGGGGCCACATATATATACTGAATATACCAATTTCTACACATTTTATGAGTGTACAAAAGTGGATATACCCTGTATCTCTGATTATCTCACTTGGTATATCATGGGAGAAATCAATTAATTAAGAGAATAATAGCAAAGAAAAGCATACTAAGGCATTTAACACTTAGAAATTTTATATAAGCAGCATCAAACAAAAAAAAACCAAAGCAAGTCACATATAGGCTCAATATGCACAATATACAGGTCCTCATATTAGTAGAAACTGGAACAGTTTTGAAGTGCAATTTTGGACAGCAATTTCAAACCAAGAAAATGGGAAATGCAGAATATAAACACACATAGTTTTACTTGTTTTTCTTTTACCATTGGAAGGGTCCCATAAGACATAGACTCCTATGAGGGAACCCCAACAACTTAAGGTAGAGGAATTGAACTGAGTTAGCTAGAAACTCAAAGTTCTCTTCCTTTAGCTTCTAGCCCTAGGTAAATCACACTTATACTTATGCATGTACTAAGTGTCATCCTCCCTTTATATTAGGCTCTCCATTACTTAGGTTCATGCTACTTTTATTCCCATAATCCACACTCAATTCTCCATTTGACAGGCACAAACTGGGGCAAACAAACATGTAGGGTCACAAATATGGGACAATTTCAACATAGACATAAACAGATAAACAATAGATCATTATACATGTTTCTTCACTTACGTTCAATCATATCTATCAGTCATACAAAGTGGGATACAAACTGGCAGTGTTCTAGTTATCAGACATAAACACTTTTAAGTATAAAACAGGCATCAGTTACAGCATTTGATCATGTAAACATGATTGTGACATTTCTTTTAGGAATACCAATAAGACACAGTAATCCCTCCCTTTATAAAGATCTAGACAAGTGTTCTACAAGAGTATATACTCATCCAGTTCACACAATGTCCGCAGGTGAGCACAAACATATCCAACTTAGTAAGAAATGATCAAATAGCACACAGAGAAATTTCAAATATCATTACAAGACTCAGCATGTCACTTATATAGGTTTAAAGTTGCTAAAACAGATTTTTTAAATGCTTCAGACTCTTTTGAACCTATTCTGAGATTTGCCAATACTAGAGCTAACAGTAAGTTAAGGGTGCATGTCCCATAGTTTTTGAACAAAATCACTAAGGAGGGAGCATTCAAGGGTCCTGGTCATTTCATAAACCAGGTTACATGTCATTTAACCTCAAATGGACATAGTCTTAGCTCTAGACAGACTTACACAAACATGTATGCAACTTATCATCAAAGTTCAACAATATAGAATACAACAGCAATTAAACTCCCTAAAGCAAACATCATTTTGAAATGCCAACTCTATTGCCAAGAACCAGATACATATATACTTAGATATGATTTTGTGCTACCAAACAGCAACTCTAAGTCACATAGAGATAAAGTGAACCATCAAACATGTTATTTAAATACCTAACATTTTCAGCAGTTTTAACTGAATAGGATACCAAGGTTGGCATAATATTCATCAAAATACTCATTCCCATAGTTAGACAAGCTCCAAATGGATAGTACCCCATGATGAAACAGGAACAGTATGCTCTTTCACACATTTCTAAGCTTATACAACATTCAAATCCACACAGGGTCATACATCTAACACATACATGCTGAGTTTGACTCATTATGTATCACTAATTTAATCAAACATGTGGCTAAATCCAGGTAATTTAAGCAGTAGGACCATAAATCATACATAAGTGACTATTATAGATTGTACCTTAATCCTATTTAGACATACAGCAGGTATTTAAAGCTAACAAGACTAAGCATACATGTAACTGAACATATACTTAACTAAATATTAACTAATAGACATGCTAATCATATAATTAACAAACTGAACACATAATCAGATCTAAAACAGTGGACTACTCAGCAAAATCATAAACTAGATTTGATTATATTATACACTCAACTTGAGACTAACAATGTTAACACAATTACGTATCATCATATAATATATCACACATTCAACTAAGATAGTATAATAAACATAGAATCAATCTAAGCTAGGCAAATAACTAATATCTAACTACTACGGAAAAGCTACAAAAAAATTAAACGAGACAAGAAATGTACCTCTTGTGTGCGCAGCCTTGGAAGAGATTGAACTTGGAAGATCCTTTGCTTCCTTAACCCCAACACTCAGCCACGAAAACCCACACAGGAACACAGAAAAAATAATTTAAAATTTTAACTTAACTTAAACTATTAAAGTTTTGAAGCAAAGTGCCAAAAAACTTAGGTATTTGAGTTTGTGAATATGTTGCGATATTAGGTTGTGAATGTCTGATGGATTGGGGTTCTTTATATAGAACCCCCAAAATCCTTAAAACCCCAGATTTCTCGATATGGGACTAAATGGCTTTCTAAAAGCTAAATCCCTCAATTCAAGCATCAATGGTTAGCATTCAAGCAAGTACACATAATAGAGGGCCAGATTTGAACAACCCCCAATGGATCGTTATGGTATTAGATGAACCAATGAGATTAGAGGGTTTGAAATCACTTTGTACTCGTTAACCCGCAATGCAGTAGAAAAGTAGAGAAAAAGCAAGAAATACCGTGCTAAGGTTGCATTTGGTGAAGAATTAGTGGTTGCAATTAATGCATTACATTTATCGGCTACAAAAGCCTGGAAACCAGTGTTACCTCTATCACTTTGCCGTTATCGGCAAGCTGACATCACCGAGGAGAGAGAAGAGAAAGGGTAGTCTTGTGGTGGCTAGGGTTTTAATGTATAAAACCCTTGCTTTTCCTTTAAGGGGTCGTTTGGTATTGAGACTGAAAAGTGAATGGGGGTATTACCCCCTTAAACTTTATCTCTTGGGCCGTGTCAAGTCTTTTTGGGCCTGGACTCGGCCGACCTTAAAAGAAAGGAGAATGGGCCATCGTACGTATATGTATATACACGTGATATACATGTATACACACACATATATATATATATATATATATATATATACGACAGGAATTTGACACTAATTTAACAAATGGCCACAATTAAGGAAGTAAATTAATTTTAACCCTTCAATTATGGCCAAGCATAATTAATAGGCCACTTAAACTAAGCTAATATACATGGACAATTACGTAGAAGCCTTCGAATTTGCAAGTATAGCCTTAATCGACTTTAAACCATAGAATTGGTTGTTTCAATTATGGCCATAATTAACATAATCGAGCAACTATAAGGCTAATGAACTTAATTGACTTGCACTAATGAATTTGGCTACTTTAATTAAGACGTAATTGAACTAACAATTAATCATTTCAATTGTAGCCACTATTTTCCATGTAATAAAAAAATTATAGAGTTTAATCACAATTAAACATTAATTAATTATGGTAAAATGCTAATAAAAATGGGGAAATTAAGAGTTGAGAGGGTAAAATGATTAATTCTTTTAATTAATCAAATTCCTTGAATTAAACGGAGTAAAATACTTGATAATTGACCTTTTGACAATTTAAACAATTAAACAAATAATTGTTGTAAGATTTTTACCTTGGTTAAATTTAGAAAATGCATCATAATTGTTGCAATAATGCGTAAAAATATGTAAATTAATTTTTGAATGATTTATAACATTATAGAAATTACTTTAACAAATGAAATGGTAAAATATTTTCTAAATAATTTTATCAATAAACACTATCACAAAGGAGTCTAGTTATGGCTTAAAAATGTCATTCATCAAATCCGTAAAAGTAGTCCGGGCATTAGTAAGCCACAAAGACATAACAAGAAATTAATAATGCCCATATCTAATCCGGAAAGATGTCTTAGAAATATCCTCTACCCGAATTTTCAACTGATGACAACTCGATCTCAAGTCAATTTTCGAAAACACAGAAGATCAAACAAATCATTAATACGAGGGATGGGGTATTTATTTCGTATGGTGACTTTATTTAGCTAGTGGTAATCAATGCACATTCTCATCGTCCCATCTTTCTTTTTCACGAAGAGTACAAAAGCCCTCCCCTCCCCCCCCCCCCCCCCCTATACGGGGAGACACTCGGACGGATGAAACCCTTACTAAGAAGATCCTGAAGTTGTTCTTTTAATTCCCTCAACTCTGTTAGTGCCATCTGATCTGGCGGAATAGAGATAGGGTGGGTCCCTAGCTCTAAGTCAATGCAGAAATCAATAACACGGTTCGGTGGCATGCCTGGCAAGTCTGCGAGAAACGCCTCTGCAAACTCACGTACCACAAGAACTGACTCAAGAGATGGACCGTCTACACTGGCATCACGAATATGTGCCAAATAAACCAAACACCCCTATCTACTAGCTTCTTTGGACGAATAAAGGAAATAAGTTTCTTTGGAGAGGGACTAAGGTTATCCTTCTAGTCAAGTCTAGGCACCCCAGGCATAGCTAAGGTGGCTGTCTTGGCATGACAGTCTAGAATTGCATGATAAGGAGCTAACCAACTCATACCCAGGATGACATCAAAATCTATCATGTCTAGAATCACTAAATCAAACCAGGTGCCATACCCCATAAGTGTGACAGTACAAGATTGAAAAACCATATCTACAATTATAGAGTCTCTAACTGAAGTAGATACATGTATAGGGGCATCAAGAAAATGATAGACCATATCAAGACCCATGTAGACGCATAAGAAAATGTAGAACTCGGGTAAAACAACACAGAAGCCATCCGGTGACAGACTAAGATGATACCTGTAATGACTACATCTAAGCCCTCAGCCTCTGTCCTGCCAGGAAAGGCATAACAATGAACCTGTCCGCCAGTAGCCTGCGAACCATTACGATCAACCTGCCCTATTTGAGCTCCGCCCCTGCTGGGCTGATGTCCACCTCTACCAGACTGAAACCCGCCTCTGTTAGGCTGGGTTCCACCTCTACCAGCCGTGTGACCGCCACGCCCAGACTGAGCAAGGTTATCCCCATAAGATCCTCCCTCTCTACCTGATATTGGAGCACTGGGAGCCTGAAACTGAGTATCCTGGCCACCTTGCCTAAGTCTGGGATAGTTTCACCACACTCAAAGCATCCGCGGTCTAGCGTCGAACGCCGAACAGAAGCTGATGAAGCTGAATAACCACCATAATCTGGAGCTCTACTGTGAACCCCGGGCTGATCGGAATAGTACTGACTGGCCCCTGATAGGCCTCCAACTAAAGCCTACATGGCTGACTGAAGAGGCGTTTCGAATAGACCTGGGAACTCTAGCCCTTAGAGAAAGAGAAACTAAAACTTCCACCCTTTCGGACTTCTTCTCCGCGTACTTGTTATAATCATCCTGCCTAACACCCTCGACGGTCCTAACATGATCCACCACTTCTTGAAAGAAAGCACCTGTTACTACAAGCTGAAGAGAAGTGTTCAACACATTCACGAATCTCCTAACCCTCTCCTCCTCAGTAGGCACAAGCTGGAGGGAATAGCGAGATAACGAATGGAATCGAGCCTCATAAGCAGCCGCAGAAACATTATCTAGCTCAATATTACTGAACTCATCATGCCTCCTATCCCTCAAGGTAAAAGGAGCATACTTTTCTAAAAACACCTGGTAAAACTGTGTCCATGTCAACGGGAGCGACCCCGTTGGCCTACACTCTACAAAAGCCCTCCACCACAACTAGCAGTCACCCAAGAGCTGGAAGGTCACAAACTCAACATCATACTTCTCCACTGCCCCCATTTTATGGAGCCTCTCGTGACAGTCCATGATGAACTAATAAACATCCTCAACCTTAGTGCCAAAGAACTCTGGAGGCTTCATCTGAATGAATCTCCAGAACAGATCATATTCATCCCTTGTCAATGCCGGACCTCCCACTGGCCTAGGAAATACCTCTCATCCTGGAACCTCATCCAAACGAGGAGACACAGTTGTAGCATGTTGTAACTCCGGAGCACGAACTCTGCCCAGAGCTAGATCACCCACTCTGGCACCCTGAGCACCTGGAACAGCTGGTAACACACCTACCTCTATCAACCCATTCAGTAGGTTCAACGCTCAAACCATGACGTTGGTGTTACACTTCGCCATTTCGCATACGTTAAGGTTTTGTTTTAAGTCGGTTGTCGTAGGCTCGTATTGGGAATCATTTGGAAAGTTGTGTATGAGTACTACGAGTGCATCTCAGAGTAAGATAAGTCCTTAAACATGTTTGAATAAGATTACAAAGGTTACACTTTAAATGAATCAGAGAGAATACGTTTAGTCAGAAAATTGGACGGAGACCATTTTCACGCCTATTTTCACGGACCATGAAAATGGTGGTTGGACACCGTGAATTGAATGTAGTGGAGAGGAGACACTGGACTGATATCATGGCCACTTTCACGGCCAGTGAAATTATTCACGGTCCGTGAAAGAGACCGTGAAATTGAGATGGTGGAATTTTTCCCTTTCGTTATAATTAAAGGGCCACGACTTGGAACTTATTTTTTCACTAAAAATCAGATCCCTAGCCCTCTCCAAGCTCTCCCAACCATTTCTAATCATCCCAAATCATCCTGAGCCTTTTCAAGGGAAGGTCAAATCTTGAAACCCTAAGCTAGTTTATGGAAGGTGGATGTTCTTGCTTTCACTTGGAGTTGTGGTGAATTTGTCTTCAAGCAAGTTGTATGAGTTGGAGTTCTTCAAGTATAAGGTATGTTCTTCATATTATTACTTATATTGAGTTGATTTTGAGGTTAGTAAGTCTAAAAGGTGAAGAGAATCATGGTAGAAAGGTTATAAAGTATTGTGTTATAGTTGTTGGCTATGGATGGAATTTGAAAGGAAGTTTTGGACTGATTTGAGTCTAATTTGAAATGTAATTTCTTAGCTATGGTATTGATGATGCTGTTATTGATGTTTGGGTGTTGTTTAGAAGATGGATGGAAGTAAGTAATATAGGGGAAATGCTGCCAAAATTTCGCTAGCTTGCCAATTAGAGTAGTTTGACCTTATAAGTGTTTCAATGACTTAACCTTAGTCTGAATCATCTTGAATGTAGATTTGCTAGCTCAGGAGGATAGATGTTGAGTGGTTAAGTGGACGACGAGGTATGTTAAGGCTATCCCTTATCCTTCTTTTTGGCATGATTCTTATGAACAAGACGTACATGTAACGTTCATCCATAATGATTCTATTCTTAGAGTTGGGGACGATCCGTTTGATTCATGCTCCAGATGGTGTCTTCAGGAAGTTTTTCTTCAGATTCAGTATGATCTCTATGGTTACTTGTACACTTATCATAATTATGTATTGCAGTTCATATATATATATATATATATATATATATATATATATATATATATATATATATATATGTACACACACACACATGCATATACAAACCTGTGACCCCTAAGGCGCTATATACGCGTATATTATGTATTATGTTATATATATATATATATAATGATACACACACACACACACACATGCATGCATATACAAACCTGACCCCTCAGGTGCTATATACGCATATATTATGTATTATGTATTATATATATACACACACATACATGCATATACCAACCAGTGACCCCTCAGGCGCTATATACGCATATATTATGTCACTAGTTGATATATGCATATATATGTGTGTGTGTGTGTGTGTGTGTGTCTATATATATATGGGGGGTATAGGGAAGGTGACAACGTTATATGCACACTACCAACTGATCAGCTGATCATATGATGATGATGATGCCCACAGAGGCTGATACGATATGAAGGGATGCCCATAGAGGTTTGACAGGCGCTATATATGCATATGTATATGTATGACCTCATGCATGCATGCACAACATTTATGTACATCCTATGTTCCCTCAAGCCTCTTTCTTATTTCTCTCGTGCCTTACATACTCAGTACTTTGTCCGTACTGATGTCCCTTTTCTGAGGGCGCTGCGTTTCATGCCCGCAAGAGCAGAAAGACAGATTGGTGATCCACCTCAGTAAGTTGCAGTTCAGCCGACGTTGGAGCATTTCTCTTGTTCCGGAGTTGCTGTCGAGTTTTGGTATGTCATTGTTTTGTGTATATACGGGTACGTCAAGGCCCTATCCCGACCTTTTAATGACATATGTTCCAGTAGAGGCTTGTAGACACTCATGGTTGGTTTTATAGTATATCTTTATGGGCTCATTCCTTTTTAGCATATCTCTTATATGACTTAGCAGATTTCTATCTTGTTTATGATCATAGTACGAAAGTATGTTAGTGGTACTCGGTAGGTGGGGCCCGGGTGCCCGTCATGACCCTCCAGATTGGGTCATGACAAACTTGGTATCAAAGCAGTTGCGTCCAAGGATTGTCTACAAGCCATGTCTAGCAGATTCTTATTTATGGTATGTAGTGCACCACACTTATAAACAGGAGGCTATAGGACCTTTAGGAAAATTGCCTTTCTTTCTCATCTAAGATCGTGCGATAGAGATGTTATGAGGATTTCCTTTTTCCTGACCGTGTGTTACGATTTCAGTAATGCCTGTGACGACAAAAGCTTCAGCAACCCAGAAGGGTAAGTCAGTGGCAGGTCAGAGAACTGGACGGGTACCACCTATAGATGTTGAGAAGAGAGAGTCCTAGAATGAGGTTCCATCTCAGACCTCTTATACTCCGCCCGCTCCATAGGAGCATAGAGAAAATCCAACTCCAGCACCCCCAGTTCCTCCACCTGATCCCTCCAGTCAGGAGATGCGAGAGGCTATTTGGTTGTTGACTCAGTTGGAAGTTGCTCAGGCCCAGCGCTAGAGTACGGTTATAGTGATAGGGCCATTAGTGTTAGGGTCTGAGATTTTATTAACCTAGACCGTCTAGAATTCTTTAGATCGAAGCCAGATGAGGACCTGCAAAATTTTATAGATGGGATGTTGAGGATGTTGTGGGTGATGCATGTTTCAGACACTAGGTTAGTAGAGCTAGCTTCCTATAGACTACGAGATGTTGCCGTTCATTGGTATGAGACTGTGATGTTGTCTAAAGGAGTGAATGCACCTCCACCTGTGTGGCAAGAGTTTACAGAAGCTTTCCTTCAGTATTATTTGCCGCCAGAGATTCGACGGGCCTGATCTGATAAGTTCTTGAACCTTAGATAGGGGAACATGAGTGTTCGGGAGTACAGTCTTTGTTTTAATTCATTGGCTAGGTATGCTCCAACTATGGTAGCTGAGATGGAGGATCGTGTTTACCAGTTTGTGAGTGAATTGGGACCACACTTGATTGATGATTGCATGACGGCTTCCTTTCAGACAGGTATGGATATTTCTCGCATCCAGGCGCAGGCTCAGAATCTTGAGGAGTGTCAGCAGTAGCAGAGGGCCGAGCGTGAGCATAATAGGGGCCTGAGTAAGAGAGCTAGATCTGCAGGTTTTGTTAGTGAGTTCAGATGTGGTCAGAGGCAGCAGTTCTCTAAGTGTTCAGCCTATTCAGCGGCTAGTGCACCTTCATAGTTTCCAGGACCAAGATTTGATAGACCCACGCATCTTGAGCCGGGCCAGAGTTCCAGAGTTTTCGGTTCCCAGATCAGGAATAATTCTAGTCAGATGAGACTATCTCTACCACGATGTATTCAGAATGGGAAGTTACACGCCGGGCAGTGTCGCTTGGGTCTAGATGTTTGTTATACTTGTGGTCGATCAGGCCACGTTATGCGAGATTGTCCCTTGAGAGGTGGTGGAGGTATAGTTCAGCCGACAGGGGTCTGCAGTCGATTCTTCGTCATTTGTATGCCCTCCTAAGCAGGGTCCTCAGACACCAGTCGATCGTGGTAGAGGCAGAGGTGAAGTGTCCAGTTCGAGCGATCTTCAGATTCGCATTTATGCATTAGCTGGTCGATAGGATCTCGAGTCTTCGCCTGATATTGTTACACGTATATTATCAATATCTTCCCAAGATGTATATGCATTGATAGATCCAGGTTATACGTTGTCGTATGTTACTCCTTTTATCGCTGGTCAGTTTGGGGGGGGTGAAACCCGAGTCGATTAGACCTTTTGAAATGTCTACACCTGTTGGCGATCCAGTGATAGCTAGACGAGTATACAGGAATTGCGTAGTTATAGTCTGTGTCGTCATACTATGGAAAATTTGATTGAGTTAGATATGGTAGACTTTAATGTCAATATGGGTATGGATTGGTTGGGCTCTTGTTATGTTAATGTTGATTGCATAACTAAGGTGGTTCGATTTCAGTTTCTAGGAGAACTAGTTCTAGAGTGGAAGGGTAATACAGCATCGCTGAAATGCAGGTTTATTTCCTATCTCAAGGTAAGGAAGATGATTGCCAAAGGCTGTATTTACCATATAGTCCGGGTTCGAGACGTAGAAGCAAAGCCACCAACTCTTCAGTCTGTTCCAATAATTAATGAATTTCTAGATGTATTCCTAGACGAGCTTCCAGGTCTTCCACCAGAGCGGGAGATTGATTTTGCCATTAACGTATTACCAGATACTAAGCAAATATCTATTCCTCCTTATATAATGGTGTCTGCTGAGTTGACAGAGTTAAAGGAGCAGTTGAAGGACTTGCTTGAAAAAGGTTTTATCAGGCCTAGTCCATCACCGTGGGGGGAACCGGTGTTATTTGTGAGAAAGAAAGACTGCACTTTGCGAATGTGTATTGATTACAGGCAGTTGAATAAGGTGACAATAAAGAATAAATATCCACTTCCAAGGATTGATGATTTATTTGATCAATTTCAAGGTGCTAAATGGTTCTCGAAAATAGATTTAAGATCAGGGTATCACCAGGTGAGGGTTAGAAAGAAAGACATTTCGAAGACAGCTTTCAGAACTAGGTATGGTCACTTTGAGTTCCGTGTAATGTCGTTTGGGGTGACAAATGCACCAGCGGTATTTATGAATTTAATGACTAGCGTATTCAAGCCCTTCCTATATCTGTTCGTGATTGTATTTATTGATGATATTCTAGTATACTCCCGAGCGGATCATTTACGTGTTGTCCATAAAGCTCTCCAACATCCGAAGTTGTATGCAAAGTTCTCTAAATATGAGTTCTAGTTGAATTCTGTGACTTTTCTGGGGCATATTATTTGAGTTGATAGTATTCGGGTGGATACGCAAAAGATTGAAGCCGTAAAGACATGGCCAAGACCCACAACACCCATGGAGGTTCGTAGTTTCTGGGCTTGACAGGTTATTACAGGATTTATAGAGGGCTTTTCTTCCATTTCTACACCACTGATGAAGCTGACTCAGAAATCAACTAAGTTCCAATGGACTGATGCTTGCGAGTGCAGTTTTCAGGAGTTAAAGAATAGGTTAACTTCGGCACCAGTTTTGAAACTTCCAGATGGATCGAAAGGCTTTGTTATCTATTGTGATGCTTCAGGTGTTGGGTTAGGTTATGTATTAATGCAGCACGGCAATATTATAGCTTATGCATTGAGGCAGTCGAGGAAGCACGAGAAGAATTACCCGACCCATGATCTAGAGCTAGCCGCGGTGATCCATGCATTTAAGATGTGGAGGAATTATTTGTATGGCGTTCATGTTGATATTTATACGGACCATAAGAGCCTTCAGTATATCTTCAAGCAAAAGGAGTTGAATTTGCGTCAAAGGCGATGGTTGGAGCTATTGAAAGATTATGATATTAGTATCTTGTATCATCCCGGAAAGGCGAACGTAGTAGCCGATGCCCTTAGCCTTAGATCTATGCATAGCTTATCTTATATAAAGCCAGAGAAAAGGGATTTAACTCGTGAGATTTAGCGGTTAGCAACCCTAGGAGTCCGATTATCGGACTCGGGTAATACAGGATTTACTATTCAAGATGCGGCAGTCTCATCTTTAGTAACTGAGGTGAAGGAGCGCCAGTACGAGGATCCCATGTTAGTTCATTATAGAGATACAGCTCCTCAGAAGAAGAAGTCACCATTCGAGATTTCTGCAAATGGAGTTCTCAGATATCATTCGATTATAGGAGAGGCTCGTTACTCTCGCTACTCTATTCATCTGGGGACAACGAAGATGTATCATGATATTAAGGAAGTTTATTGGTGGGATGGAATGAAAAAAGACATAGCAGAGTTTGTAGCCCAGTGTCCTAACTGTTAACAGGTGAAGATTGAACATTAGAAGCCTGGCGGGTTATTGCAGGCTATTGAGATTCCAACATGGAAATGGGAAGTAATTAATATGGATTTCATTAAAGGATTTCCCTGTTCTCAGCGTAAGTTTGATTCTATATGGGTGATTGTTGATAGACTTACCAAATCAGCCCATTTTCTGTCTGTCAGGACTACTTACTCAGTCGAGGATTATGCGAAGCTTTATATCAAGGAGATAGTGTGACTCCATGGTGTTCTAGAATCCATTATCTTTGATAGGGGTGCGCAGTTTACAACTAACTTCTGGAGGTCTTTCCAGAAAGGATTGGGAACTCAAGTAAGTCTTAGCACAGGATTTCATCCCCAGACAAATAGGCAGGCTGAGCGTACTATTTAGACCCTCGAGGATATGCTACGAGCATGTGTGTTAGACTATAGAGGTAACTGGGATGATCATTTTCCACTTATCAAATTTTCGAATAATAATAATAGCTATCATTCCAGTATTCAGATGGCTCCGTATGAGGCTTTATATAGGTGGAAGTGTAGATCACCTATCGGATGGTTCGAAGTGGGAGAATCTATGTTAGTAGGGCCAGATTTGATTCAACAAGCAGTGGATAAGGTCAATCTTATACAGGATCGATTACTAGCAGCCCAGAGTCATCAGAAATCTTATGCAGATAACCGCTGACAAGACTTAGAATTCCAAGTTGATGATTGGGTATTCCTGAAAGTATCACCTATGAAAGGCGTCATGAGGTTCGGCAAGAAGGGTAAGCTTAGTTCTCGGTATATTGGACCTTATAGGATTATACGTAGAGTGGGCCAAGTGGCCTATGAATTAGATTTATCTCCAGACTTAGAATCAGTCCATCGAATCAGTCCATCCGGTCTTCCATGTATCGATGATTCGTAAGTGTATTAGAGATCCTTCCAGAGTCGTACTAGTTGATGATGTTCAGGTCACCGAGCAATTATCATATGAAGAAGTTCCCATTGCTATACTAGATAAACATGTTCGAAGACTGAGGAATAAAGATGTAGCTTTATTTAAAGTTCTCTGGAGAAATAGGAATATCAAGAAAATGACTTGGGAAGCTGAGGAAAATATGAGATCTAGATATCCGCATTTATTTCCACTCCCAGAGAAGGTCCAGACTGAGACACTGTTACTTTCAGGTGCGTAATGTTTCATTTCCCATGATTACTGGTCGTGTGAGGCCGTTGTTATTATTGCTTGTTGTGGCCCTGTGTGGCTTTGTATATTTTGGGGTGTTGGGACAGGTTGGTAATGGTATAGTCATAGGGGAAACTCTTCCGAAATTTTTATAAAACCCCTAGGAACTTAACATTCGAGGACGAATGTTCATTAGGGAGGAAAAAGGTTACACTTCACCTTTTCGTATACATTAAGGTTTCGTTTTAAGTCGGTTGTCGTAGGCTCATATTGAGATTCATTTGGAAAGTTGTGTATGAGTACTACGGGTGCATCTCAGAGTTATATAAGTCCTCAAACATGTTTGAATAAGTCTACAAAGGTTAGACGTTAAACAAATCAGAGAGAATACGTTTTGTCAGAAAATTGGACGGAATCATTTTCACAGACCATGATAATTTCACTGGCCATGAAAATGGTGGTTGTCCACCGTGAATTGGAGGCAGCGGAGAGGAACCACTGGACTAATTTCACGTCCAGTGAAATTATTCACGGTCCGTGAAAGTGACCGTGAAATTGAGGCGGTGGAATATTTCCCTTTTGTTATAAATTAAAGGGCCACAACTTGGAGCTTAATTTTTCACCAAAAATCAGATCCCTACCCCTCTCCAAGCTCTCCTAACCATTTCTAATCATCCCAAATCATCCTGAACCTTTTCAAAAGAATATCAAACCTTGAAACCCTAAGCTAGTTCATGAAAGGTGGATGCTCTTGCTTTCACTTGGAGTTGTGGTGAATTTGTATTGAAGCAAGTTGTGTGAGTCAGAGTTCTTCAAGTATAAGGTATGTTCTTCATCTTATTACTTATATTGAGTTGATTTGGAGGTTAGTAAGTCTAAAAAGTGAAGAGAATCATTGTAGAAAGGTTATAAAGTATTGTGTTGTAGTTGTTGGCTATGGATGGAATATGAAAGAAAGTTTTGGACAGATTTGAGTCTAATTTTAATGTAATCTCTTGGATATGGTATTGTTGATGTTGTTATTGATGTTTGGGTGTTGTTTAAAAGATTAGTGGAAGTAAGTAATATCGGGGAAATGCTGCTCAAATTTCGCTATCTTACCAATTAGTTTAGTTTGACCTTATAAGTGTTTCAATGACTTAATATTAGTGTGAATCATCTTGAATGTAGATTTTCTAGATCGGGAGGATAGACGTTGAGTGGTTAAGTGGACAACGAGGTATGTTGAGGATGTCCCTTTTCCTTATTTTTGGCATGATCCTTATGAACAAGACATACACGTAACATTCATCCATAATGATTCTATTATTAGAGTTAGGGGCGATCCATTTGATTCATGCTTCATAATGTATCTTCAGGAAGTTTTTCTTCAAATTCAGTATGATCTCTATAGTTACTTGTACTCTTATCATGATTATGCATTGCATTTTATATAAATATATGTATTATACGCATATATTATATATTATGTATTATATATATATATATACACACACACACACATACATGCATATACCAACCTGTGACCCCTCAGGCGCTATATACGCGGGGTCACAGGTTTGTATATGCATGTGTGTGTGGGGGGGGGGGGGGGGGGGGGAGGTGACAGCGTTATATGCGCACTACCACCTTATCAGCTAGTCATATGATGATAATGATGCCCACAGAGGCTTGACAGGCACTATACACGCATATGTATATGTATGACCTTATGCATGCATGCACAACATTTATGTACATCCTATGTTCCCTCATGTCTCTTTCTCATTTCTCTCATGCCTTACATACTCAGTACTTTGTCCGTACTGATGTCCCTTTTTTGAGGGCGCTGCGTTTCATGCCCGCAGGTGTAGAAAGACAGATTGGTGATCCGCCTCAGTAAGTTGCAGTTCAGCTGACGCTGGAGCACTTCTCTTGTTCCGGAGTTGCTGTCGAGTTTTGGTATGTCATTCTTTTGTGTATATACGGGTAGGTCGGGGCCCTGTCCCGATTTCTTTTATGACAGATGTTCCAGTAGAGGCTTGTAAACAGTCATGGTATGATTAGACATAGTCTATATTCTACTATACTCTTTTGTCCAGTTTGGTTGTATAGTATATCTTTATGGTCTCATTCCTTTTCAGCATATCTCTTATATAACTTAGCAGATTTCTTTCTTGTTTATGATCATAATAGGAAAGTGTATTAGTGGTGCTTAGCAGGAAGAACTCGGATGCCCGTCAATACCCTCCAAATTTGGTCGTGACAGTCTGACAACTCCGGAGGAGCAATAAAATCTGGCTGAGGTGGTGTTGTTGCAAACTCCGTTGCTTCATCTGGAATTACCTGAGGCTCAGAGGACTCAGCGCGAGCCTGACTAGCCGCAAAAGCCCTGCCCCTGGCTGGTGCTGCTGCTCCCCTGCCTCTTTCATGGCCACGGCCCCTGGCCTGGCCTCCACCACGAACTGCGGCCCTAGTGGCCGGCGCGGGTACCTCATTTGCTGCTGCTGCCGCACGAGTCCTGACCATCTGTGAGAGAATAGAAAGAAAAGTCAGATACCAATTTGAATCATCCAAATAATCAAGTAGCAAAAAGAAAGAAAGAAATAACTTGAATTTTTCTAGTGTCCCATAGCCTTTCGAAGATAAGTACAGACATTTCCGTACCGATCCGCAATACTCTACTAGACATGTCCTTGTACAACAAGATTGATGAACCTAGGGCTCTGATACCAACTTTGTCACGACCCAAACAGCCGTGAGTGGAACCCACACAAATCCCCTAGTAGGCAAACCATCCATTAACCAACTATCCAACCGATTACCAATTAATTAACCACTTTTAGACAAGTTAAGGATATAACAAATATAATAATCACCCAAAACGTCTAGTATAGATAAATAACAATTGCGGAAGTCAACTATTAAAACCTCAAAATCCGAAAGTCATCGTTCAAGGACTTTAAAACATAAATTGTCTAAGGAAATAACATAAGTAATCTGGAATGAAAATAGGCATCAATAAGAGAAGCTCTTCAGGTGGCCTGGCATGGATAAGAGTTTATCCTCAAATCTATCGGAAACTGGCCTCACGCTAAATATGAGCTCTGGTAAATGTCGCTGGATCACAATCTGCACTCAAAAGAATGCAGCAAGGTAGTATCAGTACAAACACTATGTACCGGTAGATATCATAAGCTAACTAAGATTAGTATCATGCATACAATCACAAAACTAATAGAATAGACAGATAGGCACAACAACACATAACCATATGAAATTATCAGCAAGAATCATCCCACTGAAATAAGATAAGTCCGCACAAACAGCAATCAATAAAAGTAACTCAACCCATGTACTCACCAACACAACCATAACTCACGAATTATCTCAACTTTGTCTCGTATCTGTACACACATGCTAATTATTACTATTTGCCCAAATAGCCATGATCTGCAGGGGACCCATATGTCCATGTACCACTTGCTCCGGAACTGCCTCGAATTACGAGCCCATAGCTAGGCCACATCCTCACCCCCTGTCAAATGTGTCTTTTTATATTTATATGCTCTTTCTCATCTCAATGTATTTCCGTTCCACAATCAATAAGGAATTTGAACAATCAGTGAATAAATATCAAGCAACATAAGTCACCAGGCCATAAGTCATATCAAGACTCAAGAATCAATTTATCAATAGCATGAATAAGGGACTACTCCAAGTCAACAAGAAGAGTATTCATTAACTTATACATTATCATATTATAATAGTTCATCACATAATTAATCAATCAATATCAAACTTAGGAATTTCCAACCACACTGTCTGAAGCCCTAATCGTGCTTTCTCCTATCAATTTCATAACATATACAATCAACTAATCAAAGTCTAACTCAAGTAGACCATAACCCACCTCAACACAGAACTGGAACAATGCAAGCTATTCCATACGAGCCTTTCCTTTCCGCAATGCCTCAGAACGTTCAAAGTCTAGAAATATAGCGCTACTTAAGTATTCGAATCATCTACCCAAACAATGCAACAATTGGGAAAAAGAACACAACTACTTCTACCCTTTTCAATTGGGTGCACTATCACTAGGTGTGAATTTACCATGATACCAACCCCAACTATCATACTATTCCAATTCATGGGTTTCTAATCAATGCAATCCTTTTACAAGCAGTTGTTATGCTAAAGTTACCACTTTTACGAAACCCTAAGTCTCAATGCATCATTCTCATCCATTAAAACTTGAATTCCCACACTAGGAAATGATAATCTATAACTTTAGATGAACAAACAACAATATAATCACTAACCCATTCAGTATTCAAGGGTTTCTTAAGCTGGTTTCAGTCCTTTCATTCACCATTAGAGAACTTTAAACTAATCATGGAACTTAAGATAAGGATGGAATGAACAAAGTAGAGGGTTGAGACTTACCTGTCAAGAGTATTTTAGCCCTAGCCTTAGAAAATCGCCGAAAGTGTTCTTGGGAACTATTTTGGAGTTATGTGGGGAATGAGTTCTAAATAAAGAATATAAAACACTGATTCTGTCTCCCGTCGACCGCTGCAGCGGTCAACTTCTCGCTGCGGCAGTCCCACTATAGCAGGAAATGCCCCGCGATGGCGGACCTCATTAACTTTTCCCGCCGCAACAGCGGCGATCCGCTACCCGCTACGACGGACTAGCTACAGCGGTGCCACAACCGCTGCAGCAGTCCATATTGACTAATAGCTCGGGTTTTTCCACCAGTTTTTCACCCAAAGATCCCCACACCAATACGAGGCCCTACAAACGCAACTAAACATGCACACATACATAAACACACATTACGGACTCACCCACGACTTCAGAATTCCCAACGAAGGTCTAGTTTATTAAGTCACCGCCCATAAACGACCTAGCGAATCGTTACACAAACCGTATCGATACCGACATAGAATGATTTTAAAAAATGTAATTTGATTATACATTGTAAAATAACCAAAGAATTAAGATAGTATAATTTTTAAAAATAACCGACCGAACTGTCCTACTAACACCTTACTTGTGAGAGGACAATTTTTTTTTTTCCGGCCATAAGGATTAGAAATTGACCATTTTGACTTTGGTGTCAGTTTCCTTCTGCACAATCTGTGCTCACCTACCCCCAACTCCAAGTCTCTGTGAGTCCGGAACCAAAATAACCCCAAAAAAAGGGTATGAACCAAAATACCCCAGGAAAAAAAATGAGTACAAAAGTACCTTTAACGCATGATTTTCATGCGTTAAAGGACTTAACGCAGACGGAGTCGTTAGGTCCTTTAACTCATGAAAATCATGCGTTAAAGGTTTGTCCCTTTTTGTCAAATTGGTTGATAACCTTTAACGCATGATTTTCATGCGTTAAAGGTTTCTCCCTTTTTTTAAAAATTTATTTCTTTCTTTTCTTTCTTTCTTTCTTTCCTTCTTCCTTTCTTTCACACTTTTTTACATACTTTAGACATACATTAATCATGCTTCGAGACTCCAAAACTTGAATATTTTATATAGAACCCTATTTATTTTTGTGCGATTAATAAGGTAGGCTCAACACATCAAGAATACACAAAACTTCGGATTGTCGTTTTAGTGGTTGAAAAGTGCTCGAAGTACATTTTTGTTTGAAGACTTATTGTCATTTAAGTTATTTATGTTTTAGGGTTACACATTATTTTTATATTAATGCGTAACTTTATTTTGACAATTTCACAAATAAATAAATTAACAATAAATAAAAAATTAACAAATTAATAATCCATAATCAATTAACAAATATTAATTCACAATCAATTATTTTATGTATTTTTTTTTTTGAGTTATCCCCTTCAACACCCAACTAATTGGAGTCTGCAACTTAAATAACTTCAAAAGTGGATTTGGGTACCAAAATAATCTATTAACGAATAACGAACAATAAGTTAAATCCTGAATAACGAATAATAAACTAAATCCCGAATAACGAACGATAAACTAAATCCTGAATAACAAACGATAAGATAAATCCTTAGTTTTAGATTGAACATCATTAACAGAATTTCCGAAAAGGATTAGTTAGTTAACATAATATTTTGATGAAGAATTAGTTAGTTAAGATAAAATTTTGTTCGTTATTACTTTAACTAGATGAGTTAAGTAAATTATAATCGACAATACAATATCATGGATTATTCAAAATAACTAATTAAATCCTCCATAACTTATCCTAGTTAAGTAAGTTCTAATTAGAGATTTTTTTTAGTTAATTCAAGAATAATGAATAATTTAGTATTTACAAATACGACACCTCCATGGATCTCCGTTAATTATTTGTTAATTATGGCATTGTTAATATTTGTTAATTATGTCATTGTTAATATATTTATTTCTGAAATTGTTTTTCCCATGTCATTTACTTGTTTATCCCATGTCAATCGTTAAATAAATTAGTTCATTTTTTTACTAATAATATCTTCTCAACGCTCCCGGTGAGGTTTGATCCCTGGTGGATGAGATTAAAAAAAGTCAAAAGCCAAAGGCTTTACCACCATGCCAAGTTGGTTAAAGTAACAATGTAGACACTTTTTATTATTTTGTATGTTCTCTGATGCTATCTAACTTGTTTTCTTAAATTGAATTTGGAACCTTGAAATTGACATTGAAAACATCATTATCACGGGATTATGGAATTGAAATATATTTTTCGCCATTAGATTTAAAAAAGAAATAAATGAAAATTACACATTAATTTGGGGGAAAATTGAAATTGAATGGGATAACTGACGTTTTTCGAAAATTCGGGGCGGCCGAAGCCGAACAGCCTTGCGGCAGTTCAGACGCATAGATCTGGAAAAAATACCCAAAATAAAAAAAAATTGCATCAAATGGACATCCGAGCACAAATTTATGACCATTTAAAATTTCACCAACTTACAAATAAATTAGTGCGCAAAAGGTTTTATCATGGGTTATTTTGGTACCCAAATCCACTTTTTGGGTTATTTAAGTTGCAAACTCCAATTAGTTGGGGGTTGAGGGGTATAACGCAAAAAAAAAAAAAAAAATTACACATAAATAATTGATCATGAATTGATATTTTGTTAATTGATTATAAAAATAAAGTTATAATCACTAAAAATAAAGTTACCCATTAATATAAAAATAATGTGTAACCCTAAAATATAAATAACTTAAAGCTAATGACAACAAGTCTTCAAACAAAAATGGATTTCGAGCACTTTTCAACCACTAAAACGACAATCTGAAGTTTTGTGTATTCTTGATGTGTTGAGCCTACCTTATTAATCGCACAAAAATAAATAGGATTTTATATAAAATATTCAAGTTTTGGAGTCTCGAAGCATGATTAATGTATGTCTAAAGTATGTAAAAAAGTGTGAAAAAAAGAAAGAAGGAAAGAAAGAAAGAAAGAAAAGAAAGAAAGAAATTAAAAAAAAAAAAGGAGAAACCTTTTAACGCATGAAAATCATGCGTTAAAGGTTATCAACCAATTTGACAAAAAGGGAGAAATTTTTGAATCATGCGTTAAAGGACTTAACGGCTCCGTCTGCGTTAAGTCCTTTAACGCATGAAAATCATGCGTTAAAGGTTATCAACCAATTTGACAAAAAGGGAGAAACTTTGGACTTCCGTCTGCATTAAGTCCTTTAACGCATGAAAATCATGCGTTAAAAGGTACTTTTATACTTTTTTTTTTTTGAAATATTTTGGTTCATACCCCTCTTTTTTTTTTTTTTTTTTTTTTTTTGATTATTTTGATTCCGGACTTCTCCAAACCCAACAATAGCATCAGAAGAATCCAAAAACCCAAAACGAAAAGTAGTAAACCAAGGATCAAAACACTTATTTCCATTACATTTTCCTACAACGGGAAATTGAAACACCAATATTACAAGCAAGCACAAGAAGCAGCAGCAAGTCTTGAAGGTGGCCAAGAATCCAACTTTAATTAGATCATGGAAGAGTAATAATATTCTAGCTCCCTTTTTCACATTTATGATTCATGTCTCTGTTTTTGTTCATTCATTTCTTGAAATTTTTGCAGATCTGAGACATACCCAAAAGAATACTTCTCCCCACAACCAAGAAGAACCACGTCAACGCCGTCATCAGTTGCAACCACCAGTGTCCACGTCACTGCTTTAGATGGGCTAGTAAATGTGAACTCACTTTTCACCATTGCAGTGTTTGTGGGGCTCTCTCTAACCACACCTGGCCAAAAAAGTCTTGAAGACCGCACAGCCTGCGATGCTGGCATTGACGTTGTCAAGAAACTGCTTGTTTTTGAGGTTGTCTCATTCAGCTTTTTTCTCTTCTCTTCACTTGTTGCACAGGGACTCAAATTGGCAATTAATCTGTTGAATAGCAAAGATGTTGATGAGGTTTTCAGGGCTCATATCAATTTGAAAGTGCTTAGGCTTGGAATGATGGGTTCTGCTATTGGATCTGTAATGGGCTGTTTGTTCTTGATGCTTTCTATTGTGAATGTCATTGAGATTCGGCTCGGGATGTTATCTTGTGGAAGTAAATCTGCTATTCATGCTGTCTCCGCCTTGGTCATTCTAGTCTCCACTGCTCTTGTGGTTTATATTTCTACTGCTATATATGCATTTATGCACTAAAGTCAATCTGCAATCTTGAATGTACTCTTTGTAAGTTTTTTTATTTGAATTTTATTGCAACCTATGAACTTTACATGTTGGTATCATATGTGAGAGGAGTATCAGTTTTGTTATGTTATTTCGTGGATTTTGTTCAATTTACAACTATTGGGCCTGGAACTCCAAAGTATAATTTCTCATGTGATCTTTGAAACTTTTAATTGTAGTGATAATTAGGTCCTTACTGTTTGAATTTATTAATTCAAGTGAATTACATTGTGCCAGTGTTTAAAGGTAGTTTCTTTGGGGTGTTTGTCACATGGGATGGAGGGTGGTCTTATATAGTAAATTTTGCTTATCGAAGTTTCTTTTTTCATGTTATTCAATGGAATGGAGGGTGGTCTCATATAGTAAATTTTGCTTATCGAAGTTTCTTTTTTCATGTTATTCAATGGGATGAAGGCCGGTGTTATAGTAAACTTACTACAGCTTTTTTTGTTTGGTCTGGAGTGAACTACAGCTGAGTCATTTCTACAACATCCTCTTTTGTAAAGCATTTTTCCTCTCTAAGCAACTGTATCAGGTTGCTTCAACATAAGTGGGAATTTGCAGAAAGCTTTTCGGGTCTGGAGTGAATGTTTTGCATAGTGGAATGATAGAAAATCCCTTAAAATAGAGTTCTTAAGGTCTTTGTCATTGTAAATTATGATTCAAGGTAGAAAGTTATATGCAATGAAAAGTAGGTCATCATTGTTCAATTGAGGAAGTGATTCATAAGGAACCTCCACCAACTACTGATGCGACAATTTAAGCAGGGTTTTCTCTAGAAAACGCACGTTCTGAATACTCTTCACTGTTCTAATTTAGTTTTAGTTTATCAGCTTTTAGGACCATACTCTTTTTTCTCCTTTTCCAGTAAAAGTGCCTTTAAATGGTCAGGATCATGTAATTTTTCTTTAAAAAAACATATCATAAGTACATCCATAAGTTATTAGGGAAATTCTAGTTGAAGTGTTTGCTTAAGCTAGTCTTAATGTGGTATACTGTTGCTTTCTGATGCAGGGTAAAAATCGAGAAGCTTGTACGTCATTTTCATTGTTGAACTTTAGAGTTATCTGGAGAGTTTGTTATGTTGTTTCTAGAATTAATGTCGAGCCTGTGATTGATGATGAAAAGATTAAATAGGATCCTATATAATGTGAAGTAGATTTATGCCATTCTTACGAGGAACAGAGGAAGTGACCAAACTATTCAATTTACCTTGTGGAGGTTGATGGAGACTGAAGTTGTTTGCAAAACTTTAGTTGGGGTCATTTAGCACTTGTAAAAGCTTGTCCTGAGGTATTATGACAAATAAAACTTAAAAGATTTGATGTTTCTGAGCTTTTTCAATAGTGAAGCCACTTCTCTTCTACTGATTCCAACGCCTGCGACTTATGGCGGGCTTCCTAGACTTCTTTCTTCACTCCTCTCTTTCTAAGTTACTGCTACCTGGAATGAGCTTATTATTTTCTCGAGACACTTGAAACCTTGTTTTGAAGCTTAACCTCTATTATTGTTCAGTTACAAAGCCTTGGCTGCCGCTAAACAACTGAACTTGCACCATAGGAAGCTCTGACGAACCATCATATAACCCATTACAAGGCAGACAATTAAATATTGGTCTCCTTCCTTTCATTTCTCTTTCATTGCATTAGTTTCTGAGTTAGCTTATTAAATCGTTTTCACGTTTGTTTCTTCTTCTTCTTCTTTTTTTTTTTTTTTTTTTTTGCTTGATAATATGAAAAATTCCCAAGGGGCAAGGGCCAGCTGGCGCACGGTCGAAACTCACTGGGTAATGGGGTCCATCCTGCAACCTTTTACACTTTAATATACCAGGCTTTTGTCTGCGGCAGGACTCGAACTCCTACCGTGCACCTAATCCACACATCACATGCTACACTCTTAACTTTGAAACAAAGCCCAGGGGTGTTTCCCCATTTTTACTGTATTGAAAAGTATTGTTGTAATGGTTGGATTGGAAGACCAGTGTATGGATACACCAACCGGCAATTTTTTAATACTAAGCTGAAGGTTTTCATGTGAGGCTGCAAACGTGAATCTAGTCACATTGATCATGTAATGCAGATAGAGGTGAGGGCATCAGCTTGAGAATGCATTGAGTGAATTTTCAGATACTAGGAGGTTTTCATGTAAATTGTAAGTCTCATGGATTAGTCTGGGCTATATATTATTAGGCGGATTAAAATGGGTTGAGTGAATAGTGGACGAGCTCTGGTCAGTGAAGGGCAAATTCTTGAGTAGTTTAGATTTTAGAGTATGCTCACATGTGATGATCTTGTAGATTTTTTTCACCAGGAGTAAACTTCTTGTATGCTCTCTATATTTACAGATCATAGTAGTGCTCATAGTCGCTGTCTAATTGACAGATTATCATTACTTGACTGAGAATAGTGGAGTTGTTATACATAAGTTGGAGTAAATGTATTCAGGGCTAAGATTAACCTCTTCTAGAAGTGGCCTTTGATACACTAGGTCCTATAAAGGTCAACGCCCAGGCTTTGCTAAAGGTCTTTCAAATTCTTGCGTTTCCACCTAATTTTTCTATTTCAGTATCAAATCGTTCTATAGCAGTTTGCTATTTAGTTAGATTATCAGTAATCTTAATCTGATCCTTAGGCTGTAGAAATTTGATACCAAACACCTTTTCATTCTTTTTTAGCTGCAGTAGGAACCAGTACTCATCATCTCGTTCAATGGTTAATATTCTTGTAAATCTTAGGTCTTTTTCTGAAAGTAAAAGTGAAGTTGGAGTCATTTCTCTTGTCCGATAAGAAAGTTTAAGAGGGATGGGAAGCAAGTGGTGGGGTATCTAACATTGTATCAAAAGCAAATTTCATATGTAAAGACATTTACATGACTAGTTCGTTTATACGAGTAACTAGTTTGTATGATAAACACCTATGGTCGGAGTTCAAGCTCGAAATTATTTCATTGATAGGCTTCAAGGTAACTTATACCAAAATGTGAATTTACTTATAAAGAGATGTTTTTTTTCCTCAAAGTCAATATGTAATACAGTATATCATTATCCGTTTATCACAATTCAATCTAAATTCATTTTCGTTAATTAGAACCAAACCTATTGACACGATGATGAGTAACTTTTCAAGCCTTCGGTTTCAGTGTCCACTACATCATTCGCCATTTTACAAAGTTTATTATACTTGTCAATATTTTGACATAATTTTCTCTTTGTGATGTGCTAATACGTCTTCAGCTATTTCGTAAGGCTTGGGGTCAAAGCAAACCACTTCAAAAAAATTAACAAATAAAAATACATGGTGCTATAACTTTTACTTGTTCTCTAGAATAATTTCTTTAAGTCAAACTCACTCCAGCCTGCTTTTAATTTACCTGTTCCCAAGTATCACAAAGCTTATGTGAAGATATATCGAAATCACACTCTTTCAAGGCTCATGCAAATCACGCATATGCAAATGCTTTACCTCCATTTCAAGGAAACACACGTTTAAAAAACGTAAGAGAGAGCTTTCAACAAAACACTCTTGACAGCGAGTGAAAATTCTGCAAATAATCGACTCTGTTTCAAGCATCAACCATGCCAAATGCACGGTAAACCACCCTCATGATCCCCATTTTTCTAGCTTCATTACTCTCTACTTAGTTTTTGCAGGAATTTTAATGTAATAGTTGCTTATGCAGTGATTAATAATGAAATGATTGTTGTGTTGTGATTAATAATGAGGAGATTGTTATCCATGGATTACGTGCTTACTTTAAAAGGCTAGTTTTAAAATAATTCAATCCCCACCCTGCTAACATCGTCATTCTTATTTTCACATTCTATCCCGCCAGGCGCTAGGGCCGGCAAGAGGGTAGAGCCTCTAAGGCCACTCCCATTTTCTAATTATAGTATATGTATATGTTATATTTTTTTAAAAAAAATTATTAAAAGGTATAGTGCATTCCAAGAAAAAAAAAAGGAAAAAAAAAAGTATAGTGTACAAATTATGAAATATTCTCTATTCCAAAATAATCGGTATCTTTCACTTTTCGAGAGTCAATTTGATAAATTCAATATGTTTAAAGTTAGATATTCAAAAACTATACGAAAAGTACATAAGTTGTAATTTTTCTCATATCAATATAATGAAAAAATATCTTTGAAATGTTTGATCAAAATGTATATGATTTGACTCTTTAGAAACGAAATACGACAAGGATGTTCGGATGGAATGAGTATAAAAAAGATTTTTTTTTTGAAATTGTGACTGATAGTGTTGAAAAAGAAAAACTCATTTAGATCTTTTTGGGTCATCTACATTTGTCATTGGAATAAATGACACAAAATAAATTAAGGCCTCATATTGCAGTTTGGCTTTAGGCTACTAAATTTGTTGAGTCGCCCCTATATCCCGCATTAAATAATGCATAGATTCTCAGGCGAATAACTTAACGATTAAACGCTAGCTACATTATTTATGCGACTAGCCAAATACTATATTATACTATATGCAAGATTTTATACTACAGTTACTAGTCCCTATATATCAACTGACACCTACCAATTAAACACTATTAAAATATAGGATTAGTGACGGACAAATTTTGTCGCTAAACAGCAAAATTCGTCGTTAGTCCTATTTTGCGATAGATTGGAAATGGATTGTCAAAAAATTCTATTAGATACGAGCAATTTAGCAAATGGAATAGAGACGAATTTCGCAGCTAATACCTGTTCTTTTTTGTAGTGAAAGAGGATTCTGCATAATGAATATGAAGGTTAGCATAATTGCATCTTTCAGCTAGGATGTTTACTATCAATAGAGTTTTGTACATCAGAAATTCGTCTCTACTAATTGTAAGCTTTTAATTTTACATACCATCAGTATAAATGTTTAAAATATCGGCACCTTAGCAAGTAATCATTCGTAGAAAGTTAAATTAGTATAACCTGGAAGAATAAAGTAATAACCTCGTACACAAATGACATATTTAGGTAGGGAGCATGGGTTCATGTGCACTGGACGTGACTGAATTGTGAACTCGTTCGAATTTCTTGACGCAAAAGACCATTCTTGTTAGTTTTTTTTTTTTCTTGATTAACAGTGTTTAGTTTTGTCCGAACAAAATCCATTGGCAGGAACACCCAAAGTAGAACATCACCATCGAGGCCATCATCACCTAGCCATGGCAAAAGTACCAGCGTGGCCGTGACAGCACTGGACGGAGTCATAAACGTAAACTCACTCTTCACCTTAGCCATCTTCGTCGGGCTATCATTTGCATCTCCGGGTGGAAAAAAAACTCTCAACAACCGCCAAAGTTGTCAGCCTGGAATCTTAACCTTAAAACATCTTGTAATCTTCGAAGTTCTCTCTTTCAGTTTCTTCCTTCTCTCGTCACTCGTCGCTCAGGCCCTAAAGCTCTCTCTCAGCCTTCTCAACAATGAAGAACTTGCTGACGGATTCAGCGTTCATGTAAACCGCACAGTTTTGAGAACGGGAATGTTGATGACTGCTGTTTCCTCTGTGATGGGGTGCTTGTTTCTAATGGTTTCAATGTTGAATGTGATTGAGATTAAGCTCGGGCTGTTGTCATGTGGAGCTAAATCTACGATACTTGCAGTGAGTTCGTTGATTATTTTAGTGGTGTCTGGTCTTTTGGTTTATATTTTTGCTGCTTGGTATGCATTTACTCATGCTACCATTCACCATCCAAGGGAACCAGATAGTAGCTAGTTGTCTTCCCTTGTTTGGTGCTTATGATTGTTCCTACTTTTTCTTTTTGCCACAACAAATAATGGGACGAGTTTGATCCTTACTCGAGTCTTGTTTGAGTTTATCCTTGGTCCATATATAGTTGGAGTTTTGTCTTATTATAGAATCTTCTTTGTAATAATTGATTATCTTTAGATTTTAATTTGTTGCAAGATCTGTCCGGAAATTGACTTTAATTAAGATATGATACTTTATATGTTTGGACATTGTCGCAGCTGTTAATAATCTGTGTTCAAAATAATATGCAAAATAAATTGGAAAATTATTAAACAAGAAAAATAAAAACTTTTAATTAAATATACGAACCCACAAAAATATTCACTGTGTGTCCTTTAAGGAATTTAGTCTCCTCACTGTATCTGAAGGGTTGGATTACTTCCTTACACGATAGAATGAATATACCTTTTGTTGAAGTAGCGATGCCTCAAACGCCAACAAGTTCGTCGAACTTGAAGACAGTCACAAACCACACAGAGACTCTATTTTGTTCATGAGAAAATATGGAGAAGACGAGTGCAGAAATTCGATGCACCCTTCTTGCGATAACTATATTGCTATGACCCCACGGTGGGCGCCAAACTGTTTAGCCTAAAATTTATTGTCATGACCCAAAAATCAAAATAGCCGTGTGGACACCTACGCAAACACATAGGCGAACCCAAATCAAGTCATAAATTTATAACCAATTATTAAGCGAAAAAATAAAGAAAGAATAATGCATAAGTCAATAAAAGCGTTTTATAACTCAAAAATGTGGAAAATTAAACCATACACCTCCCAAAACCTAGAGTAATAAGTACATGAGCCACTAATATGAGTATCCTAGTCTGGAACGTCTACATAACTGTCTAAAAAGTAAAAGACAAGAAATAAGATAGAGATGGAGTCCCGTGTTGCAGATCAGCCAAGCAGCTCACCCGAATAACTCCATTAGTAACTCCTCAACGATCGGTAATAGCTCGAACTTGTACTGGTAACAGAACCTGCATATAAAGGGTGTAGCAAGTGTAAAGTGAGTATGGGAAAACACGTGTACTCAGCAGCATCGTTGACTCAACCTACCCTAAACTGAAGCTATGCGAGGATTGGTCTTTCCAATGCTTCACACTTGATTAGTAATCGATTCATGTAGATTATAAAGTCATTTTGTACAACATGGATAAAGAGAGTCCAAAAATCAATACAATAATTGAAACTAATAAATAAGATATGAAATGCCTTCACAACCAAATAAGATTCCATGAATCACCAAGTAAGCAAATAATCCCGGTTCTTCTCAAGAACCCATGAACAAGCTAGATCATGTAAATGAAATCAAATAAGGACGAGATACAATGCAAATGCAAAGGCCATAAAGCACTAGTACTATACACACGCTCCTGCAGTAGATTTCACGTGACCCTTTGGGGGACTTATGAGCACCAGATACTCACTCGGAATATTGGATCTCCCATATCACATTGGGTGTCCAACCAACATTGGCTATAACATCATCACTCTGTCCGGTACCATATCCAATCGGCTCACCTCGGGCTATTTCCATATGATTCATTGAATAAAGCATGCCATAGATATCATATGAAACATGAAATAAGTATGCATCCAAGAGGTAACTACATTGTACCAAAGAAATGCTATGAATAGCTCATTTTCTTCATTTAGACAAGAATTGGAGGATGTATGCACAAATAATCAATGTCATGAAGATTTAACGAGTTTTGCTACAATAAACCCAAGTACACCGAGATAATGTCAAACAAGTATCTACCAGCTAATGCCCACATGCTTTGGCATTCTCGATTACAACATCAAATGCATATTTATTAATGTCAATATACGCATAAGTGTGGGACCTTCATTCCTCATATCATATGAAACATGAAATGAGTATGCATCCTACTGGTAACTAGACAACACTAAAGAAATATTATGAATAGCTCATTTTCATCATTTAGACGAGAATTGGAGTGATGTATCCACAAATAATCAATGTCATGAAGATTTAACAAGTTTGGCTACAATAAGCCCAAATACACCGAGACAATCAAATCAAACAAGTATCTACCGGCTAATGCTCACATGCTTTGGCATTTTCGATTACAACATCAAACACATATTTATTACTTTACTCATAACATGGCACGATACTTGCACAAGTGCTTGTCACCTTACAAGTGTGGGACCCCCATTCCCCATTTCTCCCCTTAATTAATTAATTATTAACACAACTTCATAAAAAGTGTAGTGAGTCTCAACTTATCTTATTTCTGAAGCTCAAACGATCACTCAATGACATTGACTTTCCACAAAGTCTCTGAACGATCCCAATCTGTTAAAAATGTAATCTACATAAGCACACGAGGTTGTACACACTCATACTGCTATATTACTATTTCGAACTGAAAAAGTCAACTCAAAAACCAATCTAGAGTTGCGAAGGTCAAAACTGTTTCGTCGCAAAATCAGCTTACCCATAACTTATAGGTCATTAATATCAAAAACCACCAAATTTCGATCTCGGATCGGTATTCCAATCAACATTTTACTCAAATTCTCTATTCTAGGGAAAAAAACCCAATTTCTATGACTAAATCATGGATGGAAACGCTAAATGAACAATGGAATCATATGGAAATGGCTCAAGGTTCTCCGATTAGATATGGTACTAGTAGACGGAGTGATGTTGTGATACCCAACACTGGCTGGATACCCGATGTGATCTCGGAGATCTAGTATTTCAGGTGAGTATATGGACCTCACGAGTCCCCCATGGGTCACATGAAACCTACTGCAAGAGTGTGTGTATACAGGTGCATTATGACTATTCCATTGCATTTGCATTGCATCTTATCCTTATTTTATTTTATTCACATGATCTAGCTTGTTCATGGGTTCTTAGGAAGAACCCATGTTTATTTTCTTAATTGGTGATTCATGAAATCTTATTTAGTTGTGAAGGCATTTCACATCTTATTTGTTAGTTTTGGTTATTTTATTGGTTTTTTCTACTTTCCTTATCCATTAGTTGTTTAAAATGACTTTATAATCTACATGAACCAGTTACCAATGAAGTGTAGAAGTAAGCAATAGAAAGACCAACTTTTGCCATCGCTTCAGTTTAGGATCGATCATCGATGTTATTGAGTACACGTGTTTTTCCGTACTTACTCTTGTCACGACCCGAATAGGGGCCATGACGGGTACCCGGGGCTAACCCACCGAGCACCGCTTATACCATTACCCATCGTACACATCAAGTGTCCATTCATTAATCTTATACTCAAATCATAGGAAAACCATTTTTTTCACTTTGAAACATAATTACTTTTATATACATAAGCCCTTCGGCTATCAATATATATATATATATATACACGTGGGAAAAATCGTGAGACCATACTACCCACACATGCGTATCTACGAGCCTCTACTAGAGTACTAGACATATGGACGGGACAGGACCCCGTCGTGCCCAAAATACATATATATATATATATATATATATATATATATATATATATATATACACAAAAGAATGAGTCAGTGGCACCTCCGGAACAATGGAGTGCTCTCAAGTCAGCTAACAGCTCCTACGAGTCTGGATCACCTCCCTGTCTACCTATGGGCATGAACACAGCGTCCAAAGAAAACGGACGTCAGTACGAACATTGTACTGAGTATGTAAGACATGAATGAAATGAATATAATAAAGAAATCATAAAACATAAGATGAAGATATAACCTGCGTAACTTTTAAGGACGAATACATTTCATACATATATCATATATAATCATAGTACATGTATCATCATAGTGCATACATCATCATATCATATATTTCATCATCGTTAACCCACGTCCAGGTAACCATCATATGCCGCCCACTAGTGGTGTCATTCTCGGCCTTCTAGGCTCGGTGTAAACATAGTAGCCCGCCTTAGCAGTGACATGCCCGGCCATTTAGGCACGGTGGAATCGTATGCAGCCCGCCTTCGCGGTGACATGCCCGGCCAACTAGGCGCGGTGGAATCGTATCGTCATATAGTTAACATAAACTTATTATTATTATACATCTCATAGGCACATCATGACCTTATCATAACTTAGCATCATTATACATTTATCATCAAAACATACATTAGAGCTTGAAGGCAACTATGGCTATGTCGGGGTGACATAAGGTCGTGAACCCCCGATTATGCTCATCATCATCATCATCATGCTCGTATCTTATCTCTTTTCTTTATCATGTGCATACGTAGCTCTTTATAGTCATAGACTCATAATTTCCGTTATTTAGGAAGATTATGGAAAATTAGGAAGATTCATTCCATAGGAGTCATGCCTTAGAAGGAAAGGATTAGCCTTACATACCTCTTTTGTTTAAAAATTCCATCGCTTGATTGTTCTTCTTTAACGCTCACGTTTCTACCTTCAAGAGAATTCGCATCAACATTAGCCAATCGATTATATGAACGTGTTTACTAAAGCTAGAGAAAATTGGGCATCATTTCCTTTGTTTGTACAACTTTCCTCATTTTACATATCAACTCCCAAACGTCCATAACAACATTCACAATATTATAAACAACAATCATCATTCATCTACATCATCCACATTTCACAATTTCACTTCAATTCCTCCATAATCGTGGTCATAGTTCACTATTGCGTTTTCTCACATATAATGCTTATCCCATGTTCTAAATGTCATTCATAACATACTTACAATTACAACATATCAATATTCATGATTCACTCCAAACTACTACTCAAAATCTCATTATTCCTATCTTTGTGACCCATTTTCTATATCATTCTACAATCCAAGTGTTTCAACTTCTCAATACCTTAAACAACATGAAAAGATCATAAAACTTACCTTAGATAGTGTAGGAATAAGCCTTGAGTGAAAATACTTCTCTTGCACCAAAACCCTAGTTCACTTCCATTGGAATTCCTTGGCTTGGATGAACTTTAACGTGTCTCATACACTTGATTTTGTTAGTTTGATGAAGTTGATTCTTGTTTAGTCTTAGATTCTTGTAAAAGAAGTGTGTGGAATATTCTAGAGCGTTAGAGAGAAGTGGAGAAGTGAGGGAAATGAAAATAATAACATGGGGTCTTATATTTATATTTGAAAAATCTGACCCGTCGGGAAATTATACGGACACTTATACGGTCCATATAAACTTATACGGTCCTTATAAGTGACCGTGAAATCACTCCATCAACTTCTCGCTTCTGTGACCATTATACGGCACAATATACGGTCCGTATAAGTGACTGTATAATCCCATCAGTGAGGGACCTTCACTGTGACGATTTTGCGGACCATTATACGGACCGTATAATTGGTCGTATAATCTATCTTTTCTCCGATTTTGTTCCCGTCACTTCGTTTGATCTCAATTCCTTATGGAACCTTCTTAGCACTTGTTTAACACTTCATTAACAATCTAAGGGGCATTATAACTCTTCTCCAAAACATCATTAAGCCATCATTAATTCGATACTCATAAATCTTGCCCGACACACAGCATATACCTTGCTTTCCTTAACAACTTTCGTCTCCTACCTCAAACGTCTTTGAAATCTCATTTAGAATCATCAAATGTTATTTCTTACTTACCAAAACATCATATACGTCGTTCCCTTCGTTAGTCTATTCACTGTATGTTAACGGAAAATTTTTTCGGGGTGTAACAACTCTACACTGATGCACCCTTTGTGTGAAGATCTATTTCGAGCACGAGTGGTAAACTATTGCCGATCATTGAGGAGTTAGCTATTGGAGTTATCGAGGTAAGCTGCTTGGCTGATCCACAGCACCAGATTCAATCTCTATCTTATTTCATGTCTTTTACTTTCTAGGAAGTTATGTAGACGTTTTAGACTTGTACTCCCGTGTTAGTGGCTCTTGTTACTTATGACTCTAGGTTTTGGGAGGTGCATGGTTTAGTTTTTCCGCACATTTTGAGTTATGAAATGCTTTTATTGACTTATGTCTTATTCTTACTTTACTTTTCGCTTAACAATTGGTTAAAAGATTTATGATTTTATTTGGGTTCGCTTATAGGTTTGGGTAGGTTCCCTCACAACTATCTTGCTTTTTTGGTCGTGACATTTGTTTATTAGGAAAATCAGTTGAATTTTCTTGAGAAAAGGTATTTAGTGACAAAATTGATCAACTTATTTGTAAATCTTAGTTAAAGTTTGAAGCAATGAACAACATCAAAAAAGCTAGGCGAGACTAATAATAATTGAAAAATTGAATAATGAAAAAGTAAGAAATTCTTATTCAGTCTCCTTGAACAGTAAGATAAATTGCTTGAATGATGACCAGATGCTTGAAATAATTGAGTGCTTCTAATGAACAACAGTAAACAATGTTGTATTCATGTGAAAAATTAGATGGGGTACAATTTAGGAAATGAACAACAGTAAACAATGTTGTATTCATGTGAAAAATTAGATGAGGGTACAATTCAGGAATTACGAGGTAATTATAGATTTGACCTAGCTAACAAACTCCCTTAACCTTTCATATGTACTAGCTGTTGCTAGTGCAAATGTCGAGGAATATAAGACAAGATAGATGGTGATCCCTTGAATTTCGGGGTGTTGCCATTTTTTGGATATCTTGAATGTACGGGATGGCCCTATCCTCCGCGGCGTGTTGAGCATATTCAGAAAAAATGTTTGGACAGACTTATTCGAAAAACCTATTCGCGCAATGTTGTGACCTGTCGGGCACAATTCTCGAACCCCACTGTTTGTCTCTAAGTCTAGAATCCTCTTCGCCGCGTATGCTAAATTATGCATCAAACATGTTTGTCAATACAATAGGTCTGAATATATCTGAATGAATCAGATATGTGAAAAAGTCTTAACACCATTTAGACTCTTTTTAAAACTCTAATTATTTTGGCGAAAAGCTCACACGTCGTTAGTATGTATTTTTTTCGGCTATTTTTAGGCACTCTATTATGTGTTGGACTAAACTTATCCACTTATACAAACATAATGGTTTATGGTCAATAGTATAAATAAGGGACCAAAATATTTCTACATCCATACTTTAAGGACTTCCCTGGTTTTTTCCTCACTAATTTCTCTTAGGGAAAAAGGTCAAATATCTACTTTGTTTTATTAGCTAATTTTATTTCCCGTTTCACATTGCGAATAATTATACCTCTGTCGTTAACAAAGTTAACATATTTACCCCTATTTTGGCGAATTCCCTCAAATCGGACCTAAATTACTCAATTTCAATCAGAAATTACACATTTCAAACGGATCCTCATTTAAACCCGACCCGCGACCCACAAACCAAAACTTTCCGGAGCTTAAGACCATCTATCCCATTGCCACTATTAATAGAGCCTCTTTCAATCATCCAATATACCCTCTATCATTAACTCTCCGAGCACCAGAAGTCCGGAATCAATATTAGTGACACCACTTTCCTAATAGAGAAAAAACAAGAACTGGAGATTAGAGCAGTTCGTCTTCTTCCTTCGATCCTCGAACTGAAACCAGCATTGATAGAGCTTTAATGGTGTCACGCCCCAAATCTGAAGGGCCGCGACCGGCACCCGGTGCCTACCTGGACTGGGCGAACCAACATTTAAACTTACATTTAGCTAAGAACGTGGATAGGCCTAAAGTGGCCACCTGCACTCAGAAAAATTCCAACACAGATATATATATATATAACTCTCTGCGGTCTGGCCGCCTCCTCAAGAAACAAAACATAACTGTATGCGGTCCAGTCGCCTCATGGAATATATGCGAAACTGCTCAAACCACTGTACGAGCCGAAACGACTCTCATAAGTAACTATGCATCAAATGATGGGCCACAGACTGACTGACTATACTGTACATGTGTCTACAAGCCTCTAAGGAAGCATAACTGAGTCATGGGCAGGACAAGGCTCCGGCTCACCCGTCGTCCATAAACACAAAAGAAAGACTCCACATAGACCTGGCAACTCCGAACAAAAGGGAGCTTACCACCAGCGGATGTCAAGTACTGTCTATTGAGGAGTTCTGTCAATCTGCCGATCTGTACCTGCAAGCATGAATGCAGCGCCCCCCCAGCAAAAGGGACGTCAGTACGAATAATGTACTGAATATGTAAGGCAAGATAACAACTGAAATGAAATAGCAAACTATACTCTGGATATTTCAAGAAAGCATCTGGAGGTGGTCTACCTGGGTTGCCTCTCATCTGAGGCAAGATAACATCACTCTATAGATATAACTTCGTGACTCGAAGGTCAGGCATAGATAACACAACTCCATAAGTAAAACTCCGTGACTCATAGGCCAGGTATAATCAACCCCATGACCCGTAGGCCAGGTTTAAGCAACTCCGTGACCCGTCGGTCAGGTATAATCAACTCCATGACCCGTAGGTCAGGTATGCGCATCTCCGTGACCCGTAGGCCAGGCGATAACTCCATGACCCGTAGGCCAGGCGATAACTCCATGACCCGTAGGCCAGGCGTATACATATAATGATAACTCGAAGGCAACATAATAGCCTATAAACAACATATCCACTAATTATACCTCCTGACATTCAATCATCTCATATAACTCAACTATTCTTATACTAGATCTTAACTAGAGAGGAGTACTACACTAGGGTTATGGTAACCCAAGTATAATCTTTGTGAATAGCAGACCTTTGTGCGAATAGTCAAAAAGGTCTCAATAGTAGGAATCTTAAGAAATGGAATCATCATCATTGTTACCATCATAGAAGCATCCATCTTTAGCATCATAAGCACTTTGAGAATCGTGAGCTTCGGGCTTTTTGGAAATAAAGATATTATAGAATCCATGTATGCGTTCATAGGAAAAAGAATTATGCCTTTAGAAAGAAAGGAAGTAGCCTTAACATACCTGGAATCTTACTTCTCGACTTTTCCAACTTACTTTCTGTCTTGTAATCTACATAAGATCATTCGTACCATTGTTAGGATAATTATCATATGCTTGTCTTAAGCCTTCAAATTAAACCCTCTTAAACTTTGCCGAAATTTGGGCAGCATCTCCCTTGTTTATATCCCTAGCCCGAAATCACAATACCAACAAAACAACAACAACAATAGCGCTAACATCAACAACATCATCATCAATACCAAAATATACTCAATAAACTCGACGTCGGAGCTCAAGGTCGGTACTGTAGCATGAAGCAAATGACCAGATTTTTAGTCTTAAATAAGAGCTCAAGGTCGGTACTGTAGCATGCGGTTCTGCTCTGTCAGCCTAACTTGTAATGTTCACAATTCTCTACTCTGATGTCGTATCGACGAGCGGTTTATTGCATTGGAAACTAAACTCGACGAACTTCAATTTCGGCTTTTGTTTCACTCTAAAACACTTCATATGCTAAGAGATATCCGTCCCCCAAGTTGGACCAAAATTTTCACACACAAAACTTTACCCATCCTTTCTCCAAGGTCGTACTACTCCATTTCTTCCACTCATTTCCTTATAAAACCTCCCGGTATACCTTATATATGTCCTTTACTCATAAAATATACTTAATAATGCTTCGCTTCATATATTCCAAAGTTATTTTACTTAGCCATAGCTTGACATACTTACACTTAAATTTAACAAGGGCTTCTTCAGAAGTACGGGGTGTAACAAATGGCTGCTAATGGGGGAAAAGGAAATAAAAGATTCGAGCTAAAATTTTGATTTAAGTAGCTGGCATGAAGGCTTGAATATCAATTCAAAAGCCGTTGATCGTTTCTGAGCTTAAAAACACCTGAAGTTCATAGAAGTTCGAAGATTGCTGTCGTGGATCGATTCAAACGACAAGACAATATTAATCGAACTGAGTTGTGGTGGTTTGGAATTTGTGCTTGAAAACACTGGTTCCATTCGTCTGAGTGTGGACGCCATACTAAAACCACCATTGGCAGCCATTGAAGCACCACTAAAGCTTCGATCTTCCGCAAACGAGCTTCGTTTTGAGTGGGCGTTTTTTCAAAAGATCATGAATACCTTGGAGAATTCAAATCTCAAATTTGGTGAAGGATTGGATGAGTTTTGAGTCAAATTATTGTCCACGATTGAAGGAAAAAGACTATCAAAATTGGGTTTTAGTTTAGTGGGTCGCCGGTCGAGTTTAAATGGACTATTTGAAATGGGTAATTTCAATTGAAATTTGGTAATTTAGGTCTGTCCGTCAAAATTGGGATAGATGTGTTGACTCTGTTGACGGCAGGGTATAATTAACGGCAATGTGAAACGGGCACAAAGTTTAAGGGGTTTATATTCGACCTGTTTTCCCTTTCCGTTAACATCGCCTGCATAGTGCATACAAATAATCCCCCGAAGGCGACAAGTTGATAGAAACCACCGGATGCCGGTAAAGATATCCCATTAAAGCCTTTTGTTTTCTTCAAATCTCCGATTGCAAGCTTCTTCTATATTAACCCTAACCCCCTTGATTTAGCGGCTTCTATCATATATTGTGAAACCTAGAATGGAATCACTGTTTGCAAACTATGCTTCTTCAGATGAAGATGAAGAGCATCAACAACAACTACAGCCCTCCAGTTCTTCGAAATCTTCTTCTTCTTCTTCTTCCTTTCTTTCACTTCCCCCACCTAAATCCCAATCCAAAACTTCCACATCTGTAAAGCCTCTTGAAATTTCTGATAAACCCTCATCCTTTTTATCTTCTCTTCCTCAACCTAAATCCACTTCTTCTTCTTCTTCGCTTTTCTCTGTCCTTCCTCCTCCCAAAGCAGATCCATTGTCTTCTTTGGATACTAAACCAAAAAGGGTTGTTCAGTTTAAGCCTCCTGTCAACCCTTTTTCTGTCAAGTCTAATACTGTGGACCATGAAGACGAGGATGAAGATGAGGATGAGAAGGAAAAGCAAAGAAAAAGGTCTGGATCTTTTACTCAAACAGCTACAGTTAAGTCATTTTTGTCTAGCATTCCTGCTCCAAAGAACTCCACTACTTTGGGTGTTTTGGGTTCGGGCTCTGGAAGAAGATCCACCATTGAAGCAGATGTCCCTGTTCCTAATAATTCAGCTATCTCGAATGAGGTTGTAGTTAATGAGAGCCAACAGGTTGATGGATCGTTTGCGAGTTCAATAGGAGGTTTTGATGGTCCCTCTGAACACACCAATTGGAATCAACAGAGTTATGTGAACCATGAAGGCTATGCTGGCTATAGTAATGATGGGGCTAGTGATTGTTCTCACGCGGCTCCATCAAGTGTGAACTATGCCGGCTATGACAGTAATTATGGCGCTTACACGGGTTATGAGCAGTATGGTCATAATTGGACTGATGGGTCTAGTGCATCGGCAGTTACTGAGACGGCTGAAATTGCATTTAAATTGCCTGGGAAGAGAGGCAGGAATGATGCTCCACCGCAAATAGTTGAAGTGAACCAGGACGAGTTGATGAAGAATCGGCCAAGGGAAGACCAGGCAAGGCTTACCGGGATTGCCTTTGGCCCATCGTACCAGGTATGAAGTACTTTGGTTACTCGTTATGAGAAGCTTAAACTTTAATTGTTGTACTGCATATTAATTTTTTCTATCTGATATTGTGATTGTAGTGTTTGTTGTGAGTTTTAACTATATTTTTGTGCTTAATTTTAGATTTTATTTACTCCCTCTATCCCAATTTATGTGATGCACTTTCTTTTTTTAGGCTGTCCAAAAAACAAAAAAATGATACATTTTCTTATTTGGCAACAATTTAACTTTAAATTTTATGTTTTATACTTAACGAGATGATCTATAATCACACAAATATCTTTGACTTATTTTAGACCGCAAGATTCATAAGTCTTCCTTTATTTCTAAAACTCCATGCTCTGTCAAACTATATCACATAAATTGGGACGGAGGGAGTATATGACTTCTTCTCAGTTTGAGCAGGAGAAATGAATCTCAGAGATTTAGATCGCAATTGTGAGATATATTTACCTGATCCATTTAGTGTTATATATGTATGTTTTGAGTTGATTTTTCCTTTAGACAGCCTTGTATTCTAGCTTCTAGCCCTTTTTTGGGGGGATTAGGTTAATATTCTAGCTTCTAGGCTTTAAGATCAAATGATATTCCAGTGGGAGGATTGAGAATTTTCTGTCAACTAGTAATGGTAGTTTAGATGCCTGCTCTTGCTTTTTGCCCTGTCTCTTGCTTGTCGTGCGATGTTTTTTTCCATTTATCTTTTTGGCATGTCCCACTAGCATAAGGGTATTTGTTCATTAATACAATAGTCAAGTTAACGTGAACATGAATATTTATAAGTTAACTTAAACATGAATATTTATGCATTTTCTTTTGGTAATCTTTTTTCAATGTATGTTGTTCTTTAAAAAAAAAAAAATTGAGGAGAGGCTTAATCTGAGGATACTAGAACAAAAAATTTATGTACAGTAACATTATAGGTAGATAATATAATGATAACATGAGACAATCACACCAATCTAGATTTTAAAGAACGGGAAATCTCTTGGTTTCTTCCTATCACCGCTGGCAGATTTGACCTAGTGTCATTTTTCTTGGAAGTCTGCATGGTGGAAGGGAAGTAGCTTCCACAGTACTTCCATGTGTCAAAGCCGTAGGCAGGAGTTAAAATAATTAGTCAACTGGTTATGTGCTGACCTTAGACAGCTAAAGAGCTTCGTGGGGTCAAGATCTTAAGCGCCCTCCAATAGAAGAATGTTTAGTGTTATTGGAATGTAGAATTGATGAATCTAAATGAAAATTGAGCTGTCTAGTTCACTAGACACCTAGGTGATGATAATGGTCGTTGAATCTGGGTCATCACGTCGATAAATGTGGAGGCTACTGGGAAATCTATACAAATTTTGGTTTTATTTGAATTACATACAGAATAATGATCTTTTTTTTTTTATTGATGAAGTAAAAGGCAATAATGTAATCTTCCTTCTCATTGATTCCCTCCCCCCCAAACCCCCCTGCCGGGTTTAAAGAAAGAGATATCTGCAAGGATTTGGGAGGGTGAACTAGTTAACTTTAGCTGTCAGTGGTTATTTGATAGGGGTGGGGGGTATAAGAACTAGTGGACACATATAATATAGTGAGATAGGAAGAGCCATGAAAGAATTATGGAGAGTAGGCAATTAGAAGCGTGCATTGTGACTTTGGCAAAACCTACTTCAGGTAAAATACCTGTAGTGTATCCTTTTATTGCCAATTTCTATCAAGATACCTTAAGCTTTACAACAACAACATACCTAATAGAATCCCACAAGAGGAGTCTGGGGAGGGTAGGATGTACATAACCTACCCCTCCCTTTATGGGGTAGAGAGGCTGTTTGCGAAAGGCCTTCAACAAACCTTAAGCTTTACAGTTAACAAATTAAATTTCTACTATAACTATCAATCAATTTATTACATCTCAGTGCTGAATTAATTAGGTCAACTATATGAATCCTTATAATCCATTTTGCTTTATTTGAATCCATTCCATTCGATACTAAATAAGTTTCTTCTAACAAAATTAGGAGTTCTCTATAATTAGTGGAAAATTAGGAGTTCTCTATAATTAGTGGTTTCCTAAATTTCACATTTATCCCAACACAAGTATGCAAGTCTAGGGTACCTGATATCTTTCTCTATTACAACCATTCTATTATAATTTTTTTTTTGGTAAGGATTCATTCTATTATAATTCGAAGTGTTACATATTCACCAAAAATGCATTCTCACCCACAAGGTTGGCTCAGTTGGTTGAGCATGGGGCTTTCATAATGGAAGTCTCAGGTTCGAAACCCCCTGCCTACGACAGCAGGAGATTTGCCTTTTGGGTCGAGCTCGTCGCACGGGGCTTGCCTAGTGCGGGTTATCTCTTCTGTGTGGTTTGCGAGCTATTGCACAGGAGCTGGGTTTACCCTGTGCGCACTCGAAGGGTAGCGGCTGCGGGTTCCCATGTTATAAAACAAAAAAAAATGCATTCTCCTAGAAGACTTACCCTATAGATCTAAATTGGTTGCATAGGCATTTGATCTCAAATTACCTTCATTCTTTTTATGTGGACAAACTTGCGGTGCATATTCTGTGTTTTACTTCTGCACTAATACCATTGCTCTCTTGGTGTGGTCTTCCCATGGTTCAACTGTTGATTGACTTTCTTAATGGTTTTGTTGCATATCACAATATTACATGAGTAGTGTGCACCGTCCCACCTGTTATTGTATAAACTTTTAGTTAATTCATGTATAACTAGAGTAAACAAGTACATGCTTAAGGTAGTATAAAATGTCAGGTGTGAGAAACTCGTGTACTCTTCCACTGTTGTCACACTTTTGATTGCCTCTTTGTACATATTCATTTTTTGGCATTTAAGAAGTTGTACAGGCTAGCCAATGCGAGGGAAAGGAAGGCCCGTGACCTAGACCAAGTAAAGTGTATCAAAGACAAGGAAGGCGAAGTATTGGTGGAAGATGCACATATTAGACGAAGATGGCAGACGTACTTCATAAACTCCTGAATGAAGAGGGGGACTGGAACATCGTAGTGTGCACCGTCCCACCTGAATAGGAGCTCCTATTCTTTTTTGGCATTTAAGAAGTTGTACAGGCTAGCCAATGCAAGGGAAAGGAAGGCCCGTGACCTAGACCAAGTAAAGTGTATCAAAGACAAGGAAGGCGAAGTATTGGTGGAAGATGCACATATTAGACGAAGATGACAGACGTACTTTCATAAACTCCTGAATGAAGAGGGGGACTGGAACATCGTACTAGGTGAATAGGAGCACTCCGGGAGTCATCGTGATTTTGGGTATTGTAGGCGGGTCAAGGTTGAGGTGGAGGGGGTTATGCGTAAGATGAGTAAAGGAAGAGCGATCGGGCCAGACGAAATCCCGATAGAATTTTGGAAGAATGCAGGCAGGGCAGGCTTGGAGTGGCATAAGCGGTTGTTTAATGTCATTTTTAGGACGTCAAAGATGCCCGAAGAGCAGAGGCGGAGCATGATGATCCCGTTGTACAAGAACAAGGGGGTACCAAAATTGCAACAACTATAGAGGTATTAAGCTGCTGAGTCATACGATGAAAGTTTGACAGAGAGTAAGGGAAGATAGGATGAGGAGGACAGTGTCTATTTCAGAAAACAAGTTCGGTTTCATGCTGGGGCGATCGACCACAAAAGCCATCCTCCTTGTGAGAAGGTTGGTGGAGCAATATAGAGAGCGGAAAAGGGACTTGCACATGGTGTTCGTTGACCTTGAAAAGGCATACGACAGTCTCGAGGGAGGTGCTATGGAGGTGTCCGGAAGCTAGAGGTATTCCTGTAGCATACATTAGAGTGATTAAGGACATGTATGATGGAGCCAAGACCCGGGCAAGGACAGTGGGAGGTGACTCGGAACACTTCCTAATCATGATGGGCCTGCATCAGGTATTAAGAGCGTTTGCCTTGGCGATGGACGCACTGACGCGGCACATTTAAGGAGAGGTGTCATGGTGCATGTTATTTGCAAATGACATTGTACTGATTGACGGGACGCGAAGCTGGGGTTTTGGAGGCAAAACCTGGAGTTGAAAGGTTCCAAGTTGAGCAGGATTAACATAGAATACTTGGAGTGCAAGTTCAATGACCTGACTCATGCAACAGACGAGGACGTGCGTCTTGGTACTCAAGTCATCCCCAAGAGAGGCAGTTTCAAGTACTTGGGGTCAATTACCTAAGGCAATGGAGAGATTGACGTCGATGTCACTCATCGTATTGGTGCGGGAGGGATGAAATGGAAGCTCAATGTTTTGTGTGATAAGAAGGTGCTGTCTAGACTTGAGGGCAAGTTCTACAAAGTGGTGGTTAGACGGACTATGCTCTATGGTGCAAATTGTTGGCCAGTTAAGAAAGCTCATAACCAAAAGGTGAAGGTAGCAGAGATGCGGATGTCAAGATGGATCTGTGGGCATACCAAGAGAGATATGATTCATAATGAAGTGATTCGGGACAAGGTGAGAGTGGCCCCCGGGGTGGACAAGATGCGGGAAGGAAGGTTGAGGTGGTTCAGTAATGTGCAGAGGAGATGCGCAAATGTTTCAGTGAGGAAGTGTGAGAGGTTGGCAGCGGTAGGCCTAAGGAGAAGGAGGGGTAGGCTTAAGAAGTCCTGGGGAGAGGTGATTAAGCAGAATATGATGCAACTTCAGCTTACCGAGAACATGATCCTTGATAGGAGGGTGTGGAGGTCGAGTATCATGGTAGAGGACTAGTGGGTTGGCGCGCAGATTTCTTTTCCATACTAGTAGTAGTAGTATCTTTTTACGTTTGCTTATTCTTAGATCCCTGGTACCAGTGTTATTAAAGGCGCACTTTAAGCGTGCTTAAGCCTTGAAACGAGGCTCAAAACATGTTGAGCGCTTCGTCTCGCTTTATGTGCGCTTCAGTGTCATCATCAAGGCTTTAAGACATACTTTTCTTTGCCAATGAGCCTCTCTTGGAGAGGTGACACTAGATGATTGATATTTCACTTTATCGTAATATTTTTACAATTTCTTTGTCCATATATTTGTTATTCATGCTTATTATTATCAATCTTGGACTAAACATATATATATTTGTATTTTTGCATCATTGGCCCTTTTTTTCATTAAAGCCCATGCTTTATTTGCGCTTTGCGCTTAAAGCCCCAGCTGACCTAAGAGCTTTTTTGCGCTTTTCACTTTTGATAACACTGCTTGGTAGAACTTGATTGATTTCACTTCATTTATCTTATTATCTCGTTGCTGTTATTTCCTATTATTTCTGCTGTCTTTACATCTCTTCTTGAGCCGAGGGTCTATCGGAAACAGCCTCCCTACCTTCACAATGTAGGGGTAAGGTTTGCGTACACTCTACCCTCCCCAGACCCCACCTGGTGGGATTATACTGGGTATGTTGTTGTTGTATGATATGCTTTCTTTAGGTTGATGTACATCATATGGAGATCATTTCTCCTCTCGTTAGAAGTTCTCATAAGTTTTTTTTAACAAAAATAGTCTCTAGTTAGATCTTCCAGACATGGGATTTAGACTTGTTTTCTTTTCTGTTGTCACTGCTATTTCCTAAATCCATACTCTCATTTTCTTCACAAAGTTTCAAAGTATGTCTCATAAGTTCAACGCCACAGCAATTCGCTCTTTGAATATCTCCTCTACTCTTATGTATCGAAACCACTTGTTCGACACTCTTAGACATGTTAATATAACAATGAATAACTTGGTAGCTATATAATTGCCTCTTTGAGGCACTTATAAACCTGTACAGGGATACCATTTAAACCAGAGTTTTTCTAATCCTCATATTTTCGGCATCCTTTAGTCCAGCAAAGGTCATTCTGCAAGTGAATTAAGGTTTTCATCCGTCAGTGTATAAAGATCTATAAAGTTATGCTCCTGATTTGCCAGGGCCAGGCAACCCCTGGTGTAACGCATCTAGCTTTCATGTGGGATATCGGCTTTCACTGCTTTTCATTTTGATTTGCCCTTTTCTATGTGCTGCTTTCCCGACTTTTGTGTGCTGCTTCGGTTTGAAGTTATAGGCATTTTGTCCTTTTCCCCGTTTCTTCATTTGTTGATTTGCATTTTATTATTTTTCTTAAGGAGGTGGCTAAAGTCTTGCATATTCCGGGGTTCTCTTTGTTTTTGCTTCTTTCCCTTTTAGTACAACCATATTGAGAAGCTATGCATAAACTATTGTCATAAGTATGTCCAAAAGATAGTGAAACTTATCCAGAAAGACGTAAATGTTTTTTATTTTTGTGAAAGTGATTGCAGTGACAAATATTTGATCCGGGCAATTTCACTTGCCAGTAAAAAGGATATAAAGAGAAATAAAGGAGAAGAACAGAGAAAAATACTGTCATTTTACTACCACTGTCATAGAATTATGTCAATTTTCGTAATTAGGATCTAAAGGTCTACAATCAAACTAAAACGCTAAGGTTACTAGTACCAAATCTTCCAGCTCCACAAGAAAAAGGAAAGGATCAGGAGAGGAGGGTGAGGGTATAGTGGAGTTATTGGTTACTGCAAAAGGAAATAAGAATTTTGAGGAAAGGCATTTGTATCTGGGGTTAAGGGGGGTCAGGGGAAGGATTTTGTCCAATTGCTTTTGGTGAAATCAAATTATAATTACCTCATCAATTAGGTAATAAGTAACAAAACTCGCTTATTAAAAATACTTTCTGTGGAAAACATTTTCCTTCATACAAAACACAACCTATGAGTCAAAATTAATCTCTTCTACTTGTATTTATGATGTACAAAGTAGATTCCTTATTGTGTAGAAAGATGGTTGGATTTTTGGGAGGTCTACTTCACTTTGCATTAAACCACCTTCGAATAGTTTACACCATTTCGGTGTCATCCTTTGATGCCTTGTTTATTTGATTTTGTAAAACATTAATAGATAGGCTCCTGCAAGTGATAGTCTTGCCTGAACTTCTGTCTGTCCTAACTTGATTTGAATATAATTTATTATGGGGACTTTTGACCATGCTCACCAATCTATGACCATTTAGCGAGCAAAATGAGATAATACCTGCCAGCAAAATACAGAATCCCTTTTACTTTTTTCTTGATCAGTAAAGCTTAAGGTTTCATTCACACAAAAGAATCCAGGCACTCAGTGCTGAATAGTATAAAAGGAAGGTAGGGAGCCCCTGTACAAAATAGTTGTTGTACAGAGCTAATAAAGTCTATCATGTTGATTTCCGAGTATATATTTCAAGCTTACAAGTTACCTGAAAAAGCCAAAATAAACAACTGTATTTTAAATAGGGGTGGCAAATTTAGTTTGGGCGGGTCATTTAAACCACCTCATTTATTGGCTCAATCTATGATGACCCGCCCAATTAAGCTCATTTAAAAATTGGACCGCTATGTAGTCGAAATTGACCCATGAGAGACCTTGTTAAAATATTAAAAGGCAATCTTTTTGTTTGCTCTGTCATATAAAGTCTCATAATAAAGGGAAAAAAGTAGTGTAGGTACTTAAAAAATTATAAAAGAACAAAGGAATTAAAACTTAGTAAGAATTGAAAAAAGTTTAGTAATTAACTCCCGTATGCTTAGGAATAAATCCCATAATTGTCTAGCAACTGGGCAATGAGGGACAAGTGGCTCTGCTGTTTTCTGATTCTTTATCACATGCAGCATCTATTGCCATATAGCCGAACCTCTTTTCTATAGAATTCTTCGTGTGAGACATGCGTTATGAGTCAATCTGGCTGAAACATGCAAATTTATATGCTGTTAAGATATACAAATCTTTATTTGCTTGTTTTTTGAACTTTAATGTAGGGCACCGAGCTGTAGTGAAACAGTTGATATAACTTTCAAGGTACCCGAGATTTGTCATTGTCTCGTCCGAGTTTCTCCTGCCCTCCATTTAAGGAGTGAAGGCAGGGTGTGACTTGGGGTCTGTTTGGTTAGACTTATGAAACTGATTTTGATTATCTATGCCTGTATTTAACATTCAGTTTTCTTTCTGATTTTTACGCTTGATACCAAACATTGATTGTAACTGGGATTAAATCAGGTGAAGTATTCCAAATAGGCTTTCCCTACTCCCTTCCTTGCCTCCTGCCAATGATTAAGGTTGATAAGTATTAAGTTTCTCACATGCACGCTTTCTTTCTTGTAGCCTGTTTCGAGCAAGGGAAAGCCTTCTAAGCTGCTCAAAAGAAAACATCAAATCAGTACTTTATACTTTGATATGAAACAAAAAGAAATGGAGCTGGCAGAGCGACGTGCAAAGGGGATGCTAACAAAAGCACAAACCCAGGGAAAGTATGGTTGGTGATGATATTAAGCTTGACAGTTTTATGGTCTTCGAAGACATGGTGAACTGGCAACTTCACTTTGTTTGCTCATCAAATTTCGGATCTGTATTCTGTCCTCTGTTTTAAATGTTATTGATAGTCTTTCTGTTGTCTTTGAAAATATTGTAGTGCTGCAGTATTTCTACAATTTCCAAATGCTATTGGTTCTATAGGTTCCTTTAAATGAAATACTGTACAATGAAGGGAAATAGTTGATTGCATCTGTGATGGTCCGTGGAAGATAAGATTTATATACTTAATTTGATGCAAGTTTCAAACAGGGTGCTGAAACCTTGGAAAGCATAGTCATCTGAGGGAAGGAAACCAGTCCATAATAATGCAGAAAACGCTGAGTTGAGAAATGACGGCATTTGACCCTAATAGTGAGTTACAATCATTATTTCTAATACAGAGTTATGAAAAAAATACAGCATAGAGAAACAATGAGAACTGACAAAGTCACAGTTGTGTTTTCTGCATCTAGATATAGAGAATTGCTCAGCGGGTTTTAGTCTTGTGCTCATGCGCATATCTGCAGCACATATTTTCTTCCAGCAATGGATCACTATGAGAGTTTGTAGGATAATACTTGATCAAAAAAGAGTTGGTAGAATAATGGTAGGGGCTTACAGAAAACTTGTCTCCGTCCAAGATAGCTGTTAGCAAGTAAACAGCAGTGCCATAGAGCTGTCCCAGACAAATGGCGATTCGGAGTAGGTGCCTGTATGACGTCTTGGTGTCTATAGAAAATCTGCCAATTGTCAATTATCAAAAGTAGAATTAGAAGTGTTAAAAATTAATCCATGAAAATATGACCCACCTAACACGCTCAAGTTGATCTGTCTATTTGTTGGCTCAGCTCATTTTGATCTGTTTAATTTAAGCCCATCTAAAAAATTTGTTGATATGCTTGCCAAATTGATTTGTGAGAACTTGTCAAATTATTTTCAAATTGACATTTTTTTTTGTTTGATTTGTATATTAGTAATAAAGAAGAAAAAGTTTTATTAGGTATTTTGAATTTTATAAAAGAAGAAACAAAACAACTAAAATTTAGTAAGAATTGGGCGAGTGGGTTATGGAATGCTATTAAGCCCAACTCATTTCAGGCAAGTGACTTTTAGGCGAGTCACAAATGACTTAGAGCCCGTTTGGATTGGCTTATAAGTTGGCTTATAAGCTGTTTTCAGCTTTTTTGAGTGTTTGGTTGGCCAGCTTAAAGTCATTTTATGCTTAAAATAAGCTCAAAAAAATAATTGGACCCATTTGACTTAGTTTATCTAAAGCAGCTTATAAGCTGAAAACAACTTATAAGCCAAAAAAAAATAAGTTGGACTACCCCAACTTATTTTTTTCAGCTTATAAGCTGCAAACAGCTTTAAGCTGTAAGCCAATCCAAACGGGCTCTTAGTCTATTTGGACCTGTCTAGATATAGCACAACCCGCTTATTTGATACCCCCAAAGTAGAATGAGGTTCAAAATGATCAGCTATGAACACATGCTCATGAAGATGAAATCATCACAGGGATCAAGAGTGTCATTTACACAGCATGCTTGGCCCTTCTAGGATGGCTATAATTCCTCAACAGAAACAATATCAGCATCCATGCCTGCGTAACTTGAATCACCTCTACTGTATTCTTTTCATGTTCGTTTGTTTTTCAATTTTGCATCTGGACCACTAAAAATTTACATAATTGAAATATATGAATGTTGCAGTATGGACTTACAGACTTCAGCAAGGAAAAATAGAGTTTGCACCTTGTAAAAATTTGGAGAAAAAAAAAATACCCTTCAAGAATATACGGGCCAAGCCCGTGAAAATCAACAAGCTCATAAAGTTCGCGACCTTTGATCCTTTAGAAAACCGTCCTAGTGGGTCAATACAGAAACAAAATCAAAATAACGTGTGCCACAATATGAAGGTAGAAACAAAACATGCAACGAAACTTGTGAATTGAATGAAGCCACATCAATGACACAAACTATGTGAGATTTTATTTTGTTTTAGAAATTAGTGGACTCAAATATTACACTTTACTTCACAAACTTTGGATCCACCTGTCACAATCCAAATTACGGATCGTGAGGGCACCTACCTTATTGCTACCTGATAGGCGAACCCTTACCAACCAAATCCCTTCGTAAAGTTGTTTTGAAAACAAATGTAACCAACAATAGTAAGTAAAATAAACATTTCGAAGACATTCTTTAATTCTTTAAAAACAATTCACTTTCCTAAGGATCTAGTCTAGACAGGTACAAGAGCTTCTAAATCACAGAGAGATAACATAATAAACAGACACAACTTCCACCTTCGGAATGAGATGTACAGAAGCTGTAGGAAGACGTTCGCCACTGCAACTAATGAAACCTTCAAGCGAAACTTGAAACACATCTACACCCAAAAAGGATGTAGCAAGAGTAGTATCAATACACCGCACATACTGGTAAGCATCATAGGTCGACTAAGATTGTTCACGCAACACGATATAAAATCAAACAGAATAGACAGATGGGTACAGTCGTAACACCTCTTTATATCCTACTCATAATGAAAGAGATTAATTCCGTGATTATTCTCATTGATGGAATTGGTAAATATACCATAGTTACAATGTCCTATTAGGATACAAAATATACTAACCTAAATTAGAAGATTTACAAAATATTCTATGACTACATATTTACATTATTTATCACACCCCCGCAGTCGAAACGGGAGGTTGACGAACGCTGAGACTGTCCCGAAAATCCTCAAATAAGACCTGCGACAGTCCTTTAGTGAAAATATCGGCGAGCTGATATCGGGACGGAACATGAAGGACACGTACGTGGCCGCGCGCAACCTTCTCACGAACAAAATGGATATCCATCTCAATGTGCTTGGTGCGCTGATGCTGGACTGGATTCCCTGACAAGTAAATAGCACTGACATTATCACAATAAACCAAAGTAGCCTTAGGGACTGGACAATGTAGCTCCAAGAGTAGGTTACGTATCCAGCATGATTCAGAGACAACATTAGCAACCCCCCTATATTCTGCTTCCGCACTGGAGCGGGAAAGAGTAGGTTGGTGTTTGGATGACCAAGATATCAAATTATCTCCCAAAAACACGCAATAACTCGACGTTGAACGTCGTGTGTCGGGACATCCCCCCCAATCAGCATCAGTATGCGAAACCAAATCAGTAACTCAAAATGGATAGAGATGCAAACCATGATCAAGAGTACCCTGAATATACCGAATAATCCGTTTAAGAGCAAGCATATGCGTATCTCGTGGAGCATGCATATGAAGACAAATTTGCTGCACGGCATAAGAAATATCCGGTCTGGTGAAGGTTAGATACTGAAGAGCACCTGCAAGACTCCGGAAATGAGTGGGATCTTCACAAAGATCGCCAGAAGTGGCACTGACCTTCGGTTTAGTGTCAACCGGAGTGGTAGAAGGCTTACATGATGACATGCCCGCACGCTCAATAATCTCTGTAGCATAACTTCGTTGTGAAAGAAACATACCACCCTTGTGACGGGTCACCGCAATGCCAAGAAAATAATTCAAAGGACCTAGGTCCTTCATTGCAAATTCTGAGCCAAGAAGGTCCATAATCGAACAGCGGAGAGTATCTGAAGAAGCAGTAAGAATAATATCATCCACATATAGTAAAAGGTAAGCCAAGTCGTGCCCTTTGCTATAGATGAACAATGAGTTGTCAGACCTGCTATTAACAAAACCAATGGAATAAACAAAGTCAGCAAATCTTTTATACCAAGCTCTCGGTGCTTGTTTAAGCCCATATAAGGACTTGCGCAACAAGCACACATAATCGGGATGAGATGGGTCTCGAAAACCCATTGGCTGATGCATATATACTGTCTCCGTGAGCTCGCCATGAAGAAATGCATTTTTGACATCCAACTGATGAATGGGCCAATGCTTAGAGAGAGCTAGACTTAAGACAGTGCGAATCGTAGCTGGCTTTACGACCGGACTGAAAGTCTCACCACAATCAATGCCAACCTGTTGTGTTTTGCCATCACCTACAAGACGGGCTTTATGCCTCTCAAAATCACCATTAGAATTTTCTTTATGAGTAAAAATCCACATAGACCGAATAACATTCACATTAGGTGGACGGGGTACCAACTCCCACGTCTTATTTTTAATAAGAGCATCATATTCATCATTCATGGCCAATTTCCAATTCGGGTCACGTAGCGCATCCAACGGATTACGTGGTATGGGGGACCTGGTAACGGCCATATGTAGATTAAATGGGTGCTTGGGCTTAAAGATCCCGCGCTGACTACGAGTGACCATGCGCGTTTGGGTAGGTGGCTGCTGGATAGGAGGAGTATTGGTGGAGTTTTGTAGGCTGTTGGCAAGCTGGCTGGGCATATGTGCGGGCTGGTCTAGCGTAGAGGAAGGGATACGTTGCTGCCCAGCCGAAGGTGGCGTAGGCAGCTGGCCCATAGCAGGCGGAAAACCACTGGGCAGCGGGGGAGGGGGACACGACTGCGGTGGAGAGGGGCTGGTGGCGAGATGACGGATCAAGTAAGGGGAAAAATCATCATCAAGGAAGTCATACAAGGTGGGAGTGGAAGTGTGAATCTTAGAAAACGGAAATTGAGTCTCATCAAACAACACGTGACGACAAATAATGATTTTATTTGAGGATAAATCAAAGCATTTGTAGCCACGATGGCTTGGTGGATATCCCAAAAAGACACATGGAGTTGACCGAGGTTGCAACTTGTGAATAATAGTAGACGGAAAAAGGGGATAACATAAACACCCAAAGACCCGGAGATGAAAATAAGATGGTTTCCGTTGATAAAGAACTTCTAAAGGGGATTTGTGACCCAACAACTTGCTTGGTAGAATATTAAGGAGATAAGTTGCCATTTGCAATGCATGATGCCAAAAAGATGGAGGAATGTAGGCATGAGCAAGAAGAGTACGGATGAAATTATTTATTGAACGAATTTTTCTTTCGGCTTTCCCATTTTGAGAGGATGTATGAGGACAGGAAAGACGGAAAGACATCCCATTGGACGCACAAAATTTTCCGAATTGACCATTATCATATTCCTTCCCATTATCACATTGGACATTTTTGATAGGACGTTCAAATTGAGTAAGGATATGGGACTTAAAATCTATGAATTTTGAGTAAACATCAGATTTTCTAGCCAAAGGGAAAGTCCACAAAAAATTAGTAAAATCATCCAAGAACAGAACATAATAACGATGCCCCATAGAGCTCAAAATGGGAGAAGTCCACAAATCACTATGAATAATGTCAAACGGAAATAAAGTCTCGGAAATAGAACTAGCAAAAGGCAACTTAACATGTTTACCAAGAACGCAAGAGTGACAAATACTAGATGAACTAGAACTATTACATTCAATGCTTTTATTGTGCCTAAGAAAATCCAAAATAGAAGCTCCCGGGTGGCCCAAACGATCATGCCAACGTGTATAAGACAAGGCAGCAAAAGGTGATGGTGAATACCATGTAAAGAAATGGATCATGGGCCTAACTCAACCTCAAAAGCTAGTTTATGAGGGGAGGATTGCCCAAGTCCATATAAAGAAACCACCCATCTCATTAACCACCGATGAGGGACTTTTTTTCATTCTTCAACACCCCACCTCACGCCCAGGGCTGGACATCTGGAGCGTGGGCAATTTAATTTGGGGGCCTAACATCGGGTGAGATGGGTCCTGCTCTGATACCATGAAAGAGATTGATTCCGTGATTATTCTCATTGATGGAATTGGTAAATATACCATAGTTGCAATGTCCTATTAGGATACAAAATATACTAACCTAAATTAGAATATTTACAAAATATTCTATGACTACATATTTACATTATTTATCACATAATTAAACCGTTTTGACTTAACATGCTCATAACTCATTACCACGCCTAGCAACATTAGGAAGTAAGGACCAACAGTCAACAATGATCATCTTCAAGAAGGATTCCTAAGCTAATTAAACCACATCAATTTGTACATAACACAACTCAATCTCCCTATCAACCGTCACTCAATGGGACCACTAATTCTTACCTTATTCCCCTTACTTTAACAAGCTCGAAATTTAACAATTAGACTCATTCAACCACCTAACCCACAATAGACACCAGACTCAAACTAATTATCAAGTATCAAGTAAGAACAAGTAAGCAACAAAATCAATGATAGCGACTCAACATACTTCTTAACTCTTAGACACGCTAATGGGGTCAATCCAACCCACCTTATTTTATTATCAACGGATTATGAGGTTACTTGTAAACGCCTCATCTCCACTATCATAAGAAAATCAATTATACTTATCGTGATAAACCATGTGTATATGCCATAATTAGCCATGACCATGGTGTCCATATACCACTCGCTCCGAAACTGACCTTAGATCACGAGCCTATAACTAGGCACATCCTCACCCCTGTCAAATGTGCCTTTTCATATTTATATTATCTTTCTCATCACAATGTATTTTCGTGCCGCAATCAAATAAGGAATGTGAACAATCAATAGGTCAATACCAGGAAACATAAGTCACCATGTCACAAGTCACATCAAGACTCAAGAAATCAACGTCATAACAGTGTGGATGCTCCAAGAGGATACATAAAATAAGACTACACGTCATCACACGACAGCCATGCCAAGACTCAGACTCGACTCGTTAATAACACAATTAAGGAAACACTCTGATTCAACAAGAACGTAAATACTGACGATTCCCGCATACTCAGTACATGGAACAATGACAACATGAATACTCAATGAGGGCACCTATAATTTAGCAATAGGTTTCCCCCATCCATGGTACAATAAGACTCTATTATGGCCAACTCAAGAATTGCATAAGCCCCGCACTCTAACTAGATCAATAACAAACCATATTTACTACTTTGCTTCCCCTTTTGGCATATCAACTACACATCTTGGTTCACTTATTCACTTAATGGCACGATGCCCACAGAAATCAGCATTTATCCTAACCTAAGCAATATTCAACCGAACGTGTCCGAAGAACTAAATCATGCTTTCTCCCGTCAACTCTATAGCATATATACGATTTACTAATCAAAGTCTAACTCAAGTAAAGCATAACCTACCTCGTTGTCGAGCAGCTTTCACAAACGTGCATGGAATATCCACCATCCCGTCCTTGAGCTGAAAATCGTGATAGAGGAATCCTTAGGCAAGACACCGCGAAGGATGTTTAGAGGGCTACTCTTCCCTAGTATCCAAGTGTTTTACTCAGGGAATACCCTAATGACGGCTTAAGAGAGGGGTTTTGTGGACAAGAGGGGTTAAATCCCGAAATAAGTATTTAAATGTGGGTTCTAGTCCGCGTATACCACTGCAGTAGACGGATCCTCCACTACAGCGGGCTCGCTATGGCGGTCAATTATCCGTTGCAGCTAGAACATACTCCCCGAGCCCACAACTCTTTAACTCCTGTCTAACTTCGACTATGAGTAAATATTACACTTAAAATTCCTCCGGGGACTAATCTTATGATGATACCCTGGGTTTTCATACACAGGTTGCGAAAGTTCCAATAACGACCAGACGGGTTGTTACACCACCAAGTTGAGAAATAAAAAAAAGAAGCTTCCTACAACTTTTTTCAGTTGCGTGAGATACAACGCAAAATATTTCCTGCATTGAAGTAGAATCAATGTCATTTTATAAGGTCAAGGCAACCATTTTGAATAAAAAAAATTCAGTCATCAACTAGAGTGTGACAGATCCTTTAGGTCTATCTCTCTCACACACAAACCCCTTTTGTTTTCCTTTTCTTGGAAAAGAGGTGAGATTAATTTAGGAAAAGCGTATTTTTCATGAATCGATAATCATTTTTTGTATGCCCTTTGACTCCTTTATTCTTTCTCACTACTTTCATTCACTTTAAATCACATCAATTGAAAAAATTAAAAAAAAACATATCTAAAGATAACTAAAAAGTGTAGTTGAACTATACCTTTTTCATCACTTTCCTTCACAATTCACATAATCTCACCCCAATACATTTCTTTAGCTCTTTATTAGAGACGTAAAATGTAACGACCCGTTTGGTCATTATGTGCATTTTGACCCTTTTACCCCCGTTGAACCTTCCCCAAGTTCCATTAGAATTTTTTTGACCCGCAGGGATGGGCGACATGGTTCCCGAGGCCATTGGGTGAGTCTTGGTGAGATTTGAGGAATTTAAAACCTTAAAGTGGAAGATGTTTGACCAATAGTTGACTTTTGGGCAAAGGGTCCTTTTTGGTAATTTCGTTGGTTCCATGAGGTCCGGAGGTTCGATTATGACTTGGTGGGATGTTTGGTTCGGTTCTCGAGGCTTCTGAGAGCATTTTGTACCCTTGGTTAGATACTTGGTTTTGGCCATTTGGGGGTTGATTGAGTCAAGGTGACCTCCGTTAGGAATTTTGAGGCCACGGTTGAGTTGGTAGCATATTTTTACATGTTTCTACATGTTTGGTTTGTATCCCGAAGGACTTGGATGGATGTCGGTATTTTGGGTCGAACTTGGGCTGGTTTTCTGATGTCCCGCTTCTATGTGTGTGTTTCGGCCTCTGCAGGTCTGCCTATGCGGTACTTGTCCCACAAACACGAGAGTATGAGGTGTCAAATGACTCCGCTTCTGCTCGTCCTATGTGTGCTTGAGTGAGTCCGCATATGGGACAAGGTGTCCACGGATGCAGAAATCGCTGAATCAGTGACCTTATATTTCCCAATTTCAAACCATTCTTTCCATTCTAAAAATCTAAACCTAGAGAGTGTTTGTGTAGGAAATTTGCAAAGCTTTGGGATAAATTCTTCCTTGGGTAAGTTCCTACTCCTCTCTGTTATTTTCTTATGCGTAAGAATGGAATCCATGGTAGTTTAATGATCTAATTGGGGAAAATGGTTTCATGAACCCTAGGATGATGATTATAAATATCTTTCAATCTAATTGGGTTTTATTGGTTAAATTTACTGATTTCTATCATCTAATCATTGGGTAATTAGCTTCGAGGCTTGAATCTTCCTTTATTTCAAGAATCAAAATCATGGAAATTAGGGATATTCTTTAATTTGGGGGTTTTCATTCTAATGATGGAATTGATGATAAAATGGGTTTAATTAGTGATTGAGGGATAGTATTGGACTTCCTAAGCATTTATTAACCGATTGTAACTTCAAATTCCTATTTTTCCCTTGTGGTCCCGGTTCCTTCTTTAAAAGGGTTGTTTTCGACTCGAATGATATTGTAGCAATATGGGTATTGTTAGTCTTTGTTTCTAATGTAGATTACATTGTTGAATAGACGTCGAACATTCAGAAGCTCTTCGGAAGGGCAAGGCTCGTGTTGGATAGTTCGTGGCACTCGCTCGGCATCGATTTAGGTTACGATTTACCTTTTGGTTAGACTCTAATTAGTGAAGCATACGTAGGAGTAAGATATTGATGGGAACAAGCATGTTACGCCTTCGGGTATGGTGTGGAGGTGAAATCCTATTAGGTTGGTTCTATTGATTGTTGTGGGCTTGTCGCCTTGTGGTTATGATTGGCTTGTCGCCTTATTTGTTATGTTATGACTTGTGTATGCATTCATCTCTCTCTTGTTATGTCACTTATCATGGGAAAAAGGAAGGATAATGGGATTAGGCTTGAATCGTGATGTGTGCTTATGATAAGACATGGATGAGATCTTGATTATGATTCTTTGTCGATTATGATATCATGCATGGAATACATTCTCATTTCATATGATGCATTGATATAAACTGTGACTTGGTACTGATGATGATAAGTGAGACAAAGGAACATCTGAGGTCTTTGCCGGATCGTGTAAAAGAGAGATGGGAATCCGAGATCTGAGGTTCTTATAAGAGTGACATGTGTTATACTCGCTGCCCAAGGTCTCGTGCTGGGACGAGGGTGTAAATGAACTTTGCAGGTCTCCATGGGTCATGACTATTGAGACGTGAAGGTTTTTGTCCGTAGCATGTGTGTACAGGTTTGAGGTATTTGGCCAGTGCATTGCATCGCATATGCATTCACTCATACATCCATTCTTCATTGTTGATTTTGTATATGGCACTTGACATTGAATTGATCTTATGTTTAATTGGTTCATGAATGTGTTCGATTGCTTGCATGTCTACTTGTTGGTTCTTTCTTCATATATGTGAACTAATTGCTGTCGGCCTATGATATCTACCAGTACTAGTTGTTTGTACTGATACTACCTTGTTATACTTTTTTCTGAGTGCAGACTTCATAATAGGCTCTACTTCTGGACCTCGTGAGTGATCCCGAGGCCTGTTTGCTGAGTTTCTAGGGTGAGCTGTTTGATGGATTTCGTAGCCAGGGTGAGCTGTTTGATGGATTTCGTAGCCCAGACAAGTAATACCTCTTTATTACTTGTCTTCTCTTGCTTTCTGAGACAGTATTAGTATTATGAGACTTGCATTTATTCCAGACTTCTAAAGTATTAATAGAGCTCTTGTACTGCATTTTGACCAGATTTTCGGGATCGATGTATTAGTATTCCACGTTTGGTAGTTTATTTATATATTGAGATTGTTGTGCTATTTACCTTCCGCATATGATGACCTAAAAAAAATTAAGTAGGTGGAAGGGTTCGCCCACTAGGGGGGTTAGCGTGGGTGCGTGTTCGATCCTTGAGTTGGGTCATGACAAGTTAGTATTAGAGCCTTAGGTTATGTTACACCTCGGGAATTCCCCCGTGAACGTACAGTGAATAGACTAACGAAGAATACGAGTATATGATGTTTTAATAAGAAGGGAACGACGTTTGACGACCCTAAGTAAGATTTCAAAGGCAATTGCAATGAAAGGTAGGTTATGCTCCACAATGACTAATTATAGGTTTTGGAAATGTGAAAAGTTACAGGTTTGCATTCTGGCCAGTTGGTCGTAAAATGACATACAGACCGTAAAGTGGTATACGATCCGTAAACTGTCATGTCGTATTTCAGCTTCCAAAAACTTCAACTTTCTGTCAAATGCTGGAATGGTTAAAGATGACTTGGAATACGGACCGTAAACTGAAATACGACCCGTAAACTGAGTCGTAAACCACCATGTCCTCAGCCTGACTTTCTGTTTCTGTCATCCTTAAATACGACCACAAAATACGGTCCATAAACTGGAATACGGACCGTAAACTGTGTTTACGACCACTGTGCACTTTCAATGACTGTTCATTTAAGATCAGATTTTGGGTTATTAATAAGAGACCAAGTTCATTATTTCATTTCCACATGACACCCCCTTCTCTCTAAAACCTCTCTCTACATAAATTCCACAAGAATTCAAGGATATTTGGTGATCAATAACATAAACTAAGTAAATCAAGTATAAGAAAACCCATTAAGGATCATACAAGTCAAGAAATCTCATTGGGGATAAACTAGGGTTTTGCTCAAGTGGAGTATTATCAACCAAGGATTGTTCCTACGACATCTAAGGTAAGATTTATGATGTTTCTATGTTGTTTAAGGTATTTAAGAGTTGAAAATACTTAGATGGTAGAGAGGTATGGCAAAATGGGTCATAAATGTGGAATAGTGCCATTTTGAGAAATAGTTTGAATTGAGTTATGAGTCTTGATGTATTGTAATGTAAATGTGTTATAAATGATGTTGAGAACATGAGATGAGCAATGTACGTGAATGGACATAGTTGTGTGTTATAGCCATGGATATGAGTAATTGAAAGTAAGTCTAGAAATGTGGATAATGTTTATGAATAATGTTTATCGTTATGGTATTGTGAATGCATTATTGACGTTTGGGAGTTGATATACGCTATGGAGGAATGTCATATAAATAAAGGAGATGCTGTCCAATTTTCTCTAGCTTTAGTCGTATATGCTAGCTATCAATTCTAATGATAATATGACTTCAATGAAGGTAGAAACGCTAGCATTGGAGGTGAACGTGCAAGTGTAAAATAGTGAACAGAAAAGGTATGTAAGGCTAACCCTTCCTTCATAAGGCATGGTTCTTTGGCCAAACATCTAAATCTTCCATAAGTCTATGATGTCTCATAAATGATTCGATCTTCCGAGATATTAAGCTCACGATTCTAGATATGCTACGATTGTACTAAGTTCCTCGTATGACGAGTAAGCCTATAAAGATAAGTGTGATGAATGATATTGATGACGACTATAATGGTAATGGCGATGACGATAACGATGACGATGATGATAGCGATGAAAGTAGTAAAGATGCTTATGAGTTTTATGTATGTGTGCCCATGTATGGCTACTATGAAACCCGAGCCTATATGGCCGGGTAGTATGTGTATAGATGTATATGTATGTATGCTTACGTAACGCGCGCACACCACAGCAGTTGGGTACAAATAACACTGGGCCTTGGTAGGGCCAGGTATGTGTAACACTGAGCCTTGGTTAACCAGGTATGTATGACCACCGAGCCTAGCTATGGTCGGGTACGTGAGACACCGAACCTTCGGGGTCGGGTATGTTATGTAAATGCTATGTATATGATATGATTATGTATACAATATGAATGTGACTAAGGGTATGTATACGAATACGAGTACTAATATGGAACAGATACGAATATGAAGGTATGAGCACAAACACACATTAGAATGGAAAGTTTCTATGAAAGGCAAGTAAGTGCCCATAGCGATAATATTACCATCTCCCATCTTGTGCTATTTCTTAGGATGTTCATTATGCTTCTACATTGATATTGATCATGCTTTACATACTCAGTACATTCTTCGTACTGACGTCCTTTTGTTTGTGGACGTTGCGTCATGCTCGCAAGTGCACATGGAGACAGGCTCGATCCATAGCGGTATTCTCAGAGACCACCTAGCAGAGCTCCATTTCATTCGAAGCCATAGCTTTTGGGTACTTATTCTTTTGTGTACATAGTTATGGGCATAGCAGGGTCCTGTCCCGCTTATGTGATGTGTTCTACTCTCCTTAGAGGCTCGTAGTCACGTGTATATGGTTAGATATGTCTGGCCTTGTTGGCCTATATTTTGTATATCATTTTGTTAGCCTTGTTGGCTCATGTACATTGATGTGGCATAGATGCCAATTATGATATAAAGGCATTGTTGTCCAATGGAACTAGCATGATGAATGAATAGAAGTATGTTAAATTATGTGGCTCACCTAGATGTAAGTATAAGCGTAAGCCAAGGGGCGCCCGGGTGGGCTAGCACCGGGCGCTCGTCGCGGCCCTCTAGACGGGTCGTGACAGGTTACCGGCCTTACAAGTACAAGAGCATGTCTAATAGGGTCTTGCGGATCGGTACGATGAGCTCCGTTCTTATCTGCGAGAGGCTATAGGAAATTTAGGAAACTTTCAATTCTTTCATTCTTTTGTCTACCTGATTCAAATTGGTATCTAGGATGTTCAAACTAGTATCTGAGTTGATACGATCCTAGATGGCTTGAGAGTGATTATGAGGCCTAGGACTCATTGTAGAGCTTGTCCTCAAACCAATGATGTTCTGTGGAGCGCATCTACCATATTTGAGGTACTTCAAGAGGTCTCAACTGTGTATCTTCATACTACACACTCGTTGATGATGGAGATAGAGCCTTTGGAGGCTATTGAAGACCCATATGTGAAGGTGATCAAGATATGAGAGATAGCTTGGAAGGTGGTAGCTAGTTATGCAAATGGTGGCTAGTTTTGCAAAGAGGCTAGTCCTAAAAGCCAAGCTATCATCCATTGAGAAGACTACCAAACAAGGCCCTTATTTCATTAAGGGTGTTATTGTAATAGTTTTATTAGTCTTCTTAGCTTAGTTAGTATAAATACTATACTTGTCATTTCATTAGGAGACTTTTGATGAATTGAATGTTGAAGAAACATTTTTTAGAGTAGATCTCCTTATATGGAGTTAGGTTAGCTAGTGTTAGAATTAGGCTAGATTCCCTTAACTCTTTAGAATTAGGCTGGATTCCCTTAACTCTTTACCTTGAACCCTCTTGGATAATCTCTTATTAGATGTCCATGTATGAGTTTGAGTTTCTTTTCTCCCTTGGATTAATTCAATGTTGATTTAGTTGGATTAGTCCTTTCTTTCTTCTATTCTCATCTCTTATTTTCTTCATTCTCATCTCTTGATTTATTACTATCTTTAATTTTCGCATTTGATTGATTGATTTCGGGATTCTCCCAAGTCAAATCGTATCATAACTTCACTTCTATTCTCTCACAGATGGTGAGGACAAGTGCTTCTATTGCAAGGGATGAAGTGCCCGACGCCGCTGCCAAGGTCGAAGAATGAGGATGAGGCCAAGCGAGAGGTTGTGGCAGTGGCAGTGGTGTAGCGCCGGACAGGGGCAGGCTCCTTGCCATTGGTCAGATATGAGCCATATCCTTATCTCTAAAGCCAGAGCATCAAACTAAGCATGAGCCCATGGATGAGGGAGAGATGGGACCATCCCAGGCTCAGCCCGAGGTTATGCTACTCATGTGCTTCAAGACACCATAGTCTGTATTCTACACTATCTTGATGGGTTGCACGCAGTGGGTGGCCTTCTAGCCACTCCAGGAGGGTCTCAGACTAGAGCGAAAGCACAGACTCCCGAGCAGGGCTTGACTTAGGGGATGCGCCTGTGGCTACTATGACTCCCTGTATCGACGAAATCCCAGCACCTACATGTGCTCCTAGTCCTGTTGCCGGTCCAGCTATGACCGTTGGGGATCAGGAGTCATTTGCTAGATTTATTAAGATGGAGCCGCCGAAGTTCTTTGATACTCCTACTGAGGATACCTATGAGTTTATCGTTGACAGTCATCAGAGGTTGTACAAGATGGATCTTATTGATTCACATGGAGTTGATTTTGTGTCCTATCAGTTGCGTAGGGATGCAAAGATGTGATGGCGGTTCTTTGTCAAGTATCAGCCAGCTGGGTTGCCTCTGTTTTCTTGAGCCCAGTTTCATTCGGCCTTCTTGGAGAAGTACGTCCCTCGTACTCTGAAGGATCTAAGAGAGACGAGTTCAACAATATGTAGCAGAGGGGAATATCTGTTGCTGAGTACGAGGCCAGATTCCCTTCCTTGGCTCGTTGTGCTGTTCAGTTGATTATCACCGAGGCCAAGAGGGTCAGGAGGTTCGTCAAGGGGTTGGTACTTCCATTGCATTTGGCTTGTCTTCAGCTTGTGACTATAGGTTCTTCATTCCAGCCAGTGGTGGATCATGCTACGAGTGTTGAGTTTGCTAGGCTTCGAGCTCACGGTGGGGGTAGTAACAAGAGGGACCCTTAGGTTGGCAGTGTCAGTGCTTATACTTCGAGAAGTGGGGCCAGTTGGGCAAGATTCACCAGCATTATCCTAGCCATCCCATCCAATCAGCGCCAAGCTTCGGCTAGTGGTCCTTCGAGGCAGAGTGGATTTAGTGCAAGGCAGACTTCTAGGGATTCCTATTTTCGACCTACAGCCGTGGTGGTTATACAGGTTCTTCAACTTTCATGTCACAGCCCGAGAGGTTAGATGCTATGAGTATGGCGACCTAGGGCACTTTTCCAGAGAGTGTTCCAGGCATAGACAGAGTGGGGCCCAGCATAGTTCCAGATTTCAGACTCCCATGATTCCAGTTCCTTCAGTTAGCAGGGGTGGATGCTCTAATAGAGACGGTACTCAGATAGGCCACGGTGGTTCTCAGTCTGCTAGATCAGCCCGGCAGAGGCGATCCTCAAGGTTTTAGAGGATGAGCTCGGTCAGGCCAGAGTGGCCATGGTGATGCGTAGCCCAGTGGCAGACAAATCCATTAATATGCCTTCCCTGGGAGAACAAAGGCAGAGGCTTCTGATGCTTTCATCACATTTACCATTTCTGTTTGTCATCGAGCAGCTTCGGTTTTATTTGATCCAGGTTCTACCTTTTCATATGTGTCTAACTACTTTTCTACTGAATCAGATATGACTTGTGATATTCTTGATGTGCCCATGCGTGTGTCTACTCCGGTTGGAGATTATGTGGTAGTAGATCGAGTCTATCGGTCTTGTGTGGTTACTTTTATGGGCTATGATACGTGGGTAGACTTGATGATCCTTAGTATAGTGGACTTTGATATTATCTTGGGCAAGAACTGGTGATCTTCGTACTATGTGATCTTAGATTGTCACGCTAAGATAGTCACATTAGCTATGCCCGGCATTCCGCGTTTGGAGTGGAAGGGTACTCCCAACCCTGCCCCTAAGAAGATCATTTCGTACCTCCGAGCGAAGAAGTTCGTGGATAGAAGATGCTTAGACTATTTGTCCCACATTCGAGATACGAGTGTGGATACTCCTTCCTTGGAGTCGGTTCCAAGTGTGAGCGAGTTTGCGGAGGTCTTTCCCGCAGACTTAACTGGTATGCCACCTGACCGTAATATCGATTTCTGTATCGATTTGGAGCCAGTCACTCATTTTATTTCTATTCCACCTTACCATATGGCTCCAGCGGAATTGAGAGAGTTAAAGGAATAGTTGCAGGATCTGTTGTGCAAGGGGTTCATTCGTCCTAGTATTTCCCCTTGGGGTGCTCCCATCTTATTCGCGAAGAAGAAAGATGGTTTTATGCGGATGTGTATCGATTATCAGAAATTGAACAAGGTTACTATTCAGAACAAGTATCTGATACCTGCATATATGACTTAGTCGATAGGCTGAAAGGTGTGTCAGTCTTCTCTAAGATCAACTTGAGGTTAGGGTATCATCAGTGGAAGATCCGAGCAGAGGATATTCCGAAGACAACCTTCAGGACCCGTTATGGCCATTGTGAGTTTCTGGTTATGTCTTTCGGGCTTACCAATGGCCCTGCAGCTTTTATGGATTTGATGAATGGATCTTCAAGCCATATTTGGATTCATTCGTGATTGTGTTCATTGATGACATCTTGGTATATATTCTCAAAGTAAGGAAGAGCATGAGCAGCACTTAAGGATCGTACTTGCTCTATTGAAGGAAAAGTAGTTGTATGCTAAGTTCTACAAGTGTGAGTTTTGGCTCAGTTTCGTGGCATTTCTGGCCATGTTGTGTCCAAGAACTGGATTATAGTAGATCCCAAGAAGAACGAGGCTGTTAGAGATTGGGCGAGGGCTACTTTAGTTTCTGAGATTCATAGTTTCGTGGGCCTTGCGAGCTATCATTGTCAATTTGTGAAAGGGTTTTCATCGATTGATTCGCATTTGACTCGGTTGACTCAGAAGAATGTTCCTTTCCAGTGGTCCGACGAGTGTGAAGAGAGCTTCCAAAAGCTTAAGGCTTTGTTGTCTTCAGCCCCGATTTTAGCATTACCCATGGAAGGTAAGGACTTCACCGCATATTTTGATGCTTCTAGCATTGGTTTGGGTTGTGTGTTGATGCAAGAAGGTAAGGTTCTTGAGAAGAACTACCCCACTGATGATTTGGGGTTGGCAGTGATTGTATTCGGGTTGAAGATATGGAGGCATTATTTGTATGGGGTTCATTGTGAGGTGTTTATCGATCATGGTAGTCTTCAGCATGTGTTCAATCAAAGAGATCTCGATTCGAGGCAACATAGATGGATGGAGTTGCTTAAGGATTAGGATATCACCATTCTTTATTGATATGGGTTGTGCATTCACCAAATAGTATGGAGGGACCTGGTTGTGTACTAGTTCCCTTATGCAATGCAATATGTAAAGGACACGCGATTTTACCATGGAAAACTCCTTACTCAAGGGATTAAAAATGACAACCTACCCCAGTAGGATTTCAACTCCACTATACAAGCAACTTTAGCTTACAACTATATCATAAAGGAATTAACTCTCATAATTCCTCACCGTTACAATAACGCTTATGCAACCTAGAAACTAACCCCCGTAGTCCCTCCACACTTGCAATGCTCCCATTGCAAGGACCTCCACTTGACTAACTCTTGGCAAGGACCACTAATACACCTAGACTAACTCTAGCCTAGTGTACCACTCAAGAGCTTGTGGAAACACACTTCCAACAAGATGACCTTGAGACTTTTAAATACCTACAAACAGCTTCTCAAACAAGAAGAGTAGGTTTCCAATTTAAGTACAAATGAAACAAAGTTTAAGACAAACTAAGAGACTTTGATATCTTTAGAGTTAGCATCTGGTCCTTCAGTTTGTTTTCAGCTCTCTTAGTTGAACACTTGGGAATCTTGTGATGGCTGCACTTTTCAAGTGATTTTTAGGTCTTCCAAGTGATACCAATATGTTGGGATATATTGAATAAATATTGGGGAACATATGAGATATGATGTAGGCTTCTCAACCAAAGTTTGACCCGAGGCATGGGCTGTAGCACTACTGTTGTACGGTCCAGCTTTATAGTTGTTTAAAGTTGCACCACTGAGTGCGCGCGGTATATTCAAAACAGATCGCAGACCAGGTCTCTTGTGGGTTCCCCATCAGTTTGTGAATTATCAAAACATAGGAACATTGGGTACATCTTATCAATTTCTCCCTTTTGATGATGACAAACTTATAGACGATGTTCCCCCTGAGAGCCAGCTTCCCACCTATTTCCCCTGCTAAGCAGACCATCATTTTCAGGATAACTCCAACATATTAGCAAAAAAAAAATCAACTGGAAAACCAGATCTCCACATTATCAGTACATATTTTTTTGCTCAGCATTTTCCCCCAAGTATCTCTTTCCCCTTTGTTCAGCATTTCTCCGCCCCCTCCCCCCCTGCCCCCCAAGATCGTCTTCTTCCTTTTCTCCCCTCTTTTGTCATCATAAAAAAGAGTCAAGATAACAAAATAAAATCAAGAAGTTCAGTAGCATAAACTTAGCGCCACTCGGGCAACACAACACAGATAATATGGGAACAATATCGTAAAAGACAACGCACAAGACAGAGCGATAGCCAAATGAGAATATCGAGAAAATTAGTAGCCAAACAATGGGACATATAAGGATAAAAATGGTCTTAAAGCCAAGCCATATGCTAAGAAAAGGTGTGTAGAGAGGGATGAGAACAAAACCTGGTTCAAGAAGAAGCAGGAGAGGAAAAAGAGGGAACAAAAGTCTGTAAGAGCCAGTCAATGCGCTCATTGCTGGTGCTCTAATCATGCGGCATTTGATCACGAAGAGTATCAATATTTTGTTGGAGTCACACATTCAGAGCTTGTAGACGTGCAATTTCAGCACTGGCATCTTTTGAAGCACTAGAAAGACCCGATTCCTGTGGAATGACACCAACGTTTCCTTGTAAGGTCATTCTCCTGCATTTGGCAATGAGTCCTGGTGCACATGCTCTGCGACTGCGACCCGTGCTTCTCCGTGTGGAACGAGGTCTAATAATTCATATTTTGGAAATGCACAAGGTACTCCCATCCTTGGTCAGATTTACCTCCAATTACCTTTTTTGAGGCTGTGCTCGCTTGAGAGCACTTGCCGCACCATCAGCACATGTAGAAGCGACAACTGCTGCATTCTGCATAATACCAGTTGAAGATTTAGATTCCCTTACAGATGGACTGAGTCCCTCGTTTGAATCCTGTGATAGTATGGCAACCTGAGACTCCATGCCACTGACAGCACTTTCATCATGTCTCATAGCTTGCAAGGTTTTTGCTATGATAACCAGAACTTCAGCTTCACTTTGTAGTAGATCTGATTCACTCATCCCCTATTTAGAGAAACACCCATCTGATTGTGCAGACAAGTTGTCTATGTCTTTGTTGGAAAGTGAATTACTTGGAGATGTAGTTCGATCTATCATTTCTCTATTTGGGTTGATTGAGCTGGAGGCAGTCAGGGAAGCTATGAATTTTCTGAGAGTGGGAATTTTGCGGATTTGGAAGGAGCCGGAGATTTCAAGTTTTGAGGAGAGGGCAGATAGATCGTTCTTTGTGAGATTCGAGGATTGAGCCATAGAAGTTGTCAGGGACGACTGCTAGAAAGGGAGAGACAAGGAGAAATTCAGCAGGGTTTCAAATTGGTGGGAGGAGAGAAAAATGAGAGGCATGTATTAATGGGAATATTTCGGTAGTTGAGTAGGATGTTACGTGAATTACTTGGCACTTGTAAAAATTTCAAGAATTAAACAATCATTGAGTAGGCTGCTAACCTGAGCCTCAGAGACCAGGTCTATGGGCTGTTTCATGACACATTTTGGCAGAAACTCTGAAATATGCACTGTCTCGTATGCCAACTTTGCCTTCCAAGATTGTTTTGTGTGTACACCTGTAGTAGTGTAAAACTGAGTTAGATGCTTGTTGAAAAACACTTTATTACATTGCATCTTTCCCCTCTACATAGCTAAAAATATTTTGGAGGCTTAGTTAGGCTTGATCAAGCCCAGCTCCAAACGGTTTCTTTCAAAATGCTCCCTACTCAACACTTTTGAAAAGATGTCAGCAACTTGATCCTCTGTCTTGCATAACTCCACACGTATCAGACCTTTTTCAACATTATCTCTTAGAAACTGATATCTGATATCGATGTGTTTAGTTCGTTAATGGTGAACCGGATTCTTGGCCATGTTGAGTGCACTTGTATTGTCACATAGTAAGGGAACACAGTCAGTGAGAACACTGAAGTCTTCAAGTTGTTTCTTGATCTACAGCAGTTGAGCACAACAAGAAGCAGCAGCAACATATTCAGCTTCGGCAGTTGAAAGAGCAATTGAGTTATGTTTCTTCGTACCTAAGATATCATACACGATCCTAGAAAATGAGCTATTCCGGATGATCTTTTTCTGTCTACCAAGTAACCAGCATAGTCAGTGTCTGCATATCCAACCAATGCAAAGCTCTCTCCTGTGGGATAGTAAAGGACAAGGTCTGGCGTTCCCTTGAGATATCTCAGAATTCGCTTGGCAGCCTTCAAGTGAGATTCCTTGGGACTTGACTGAAATCTAACATACAGTCCGACACTAAATACAATATCAGGCCTGCTGGCTATTAGATACAGAAGAGATCCTATGATACCTCTGTACATTTTCTCATTTACTGGATCACCAGATTCATCCATATCAAGTTGAGTGGCAGTAGCTATCAAGGTGTCGATAGGCTTGGCATTCTCTATTTCAAAACGTTTGAGCAACTCCTTGATGTATTTCTATTGACTAATCATAAAACCTTTTATAGTATGCTTTACTTGCAAATCAAGGAAGAAGCTCAGCTCACCCACCACGATCATCTCGAATTCACTTCCCATCAGCTTTGCAAAGTCCTTACACAATGAATCATTTGTGGCTCTAAAGATGATGTCATCGACATACACTTGTACAATCAATAGACTTATTTGTCTCTTCTTCAGGAACAAAGTGTTGTCAATCTTTCCTCTGGTGAAACCATTTTCAAGCAAAAACTTTGACAAGCTTTCACACCAAGCTCGAGGGGCTTGTTTCAGACAATATAAAGCTTTGTCATATTTGAACACATGTTCTAGATGTTCATGATTTTCAAAGCCATGAGGTTGCTTTCTAGATGTTCATGATTTTCAAAGCCATGAGGTTGCTTGACGAACACTTCTTCCTTTAAATACCCATTCAAAAAGGCATTCTTGATATCCATTTGGAACAACTTGAATTCCATATGGGATACAAAAGCTATAAGAATCCTGATTGCCTCAATTATGGCCACTGGAGCAAACGTGTCATTATAGTCTATTCCTTCTTCTTGATTGTAGCCTTGGACTACCAGTCTTACTTTGTTTCTGGGGTATTCCCAAGCTCATCAAGCTTGTTACGCAACACCCATCTGGTTCCTATCACAGTTCTAACTGATGGCCGAGGGACCAGGTGTCATACTTTTTTTCTTTCAAATTGATGAAGCTCTTCTTGCATAGCAGTTATCCAGTCGACATCCTTTAAGGCTTCTTTGAAGTTTTTAGGCTCAATTTGAGATAGAAACGCTGAAAAGGTAAATAGGTTTCTTGCCTTAGATCTGGTTTGAATGCCTGAGTTTAGAAAAGTAATTACATTGTGAAGAGGGTGAGCTCCTCTGAGCTTCCAGGTGGATGTTTGAACAACAGGAGTAGATGGACCAGTTTCTTCATTGTTGGATCCGTTGTTAGTATCCATTTCCACCACTTCCTTGATCAGCTTCAGAACTTCATGATGCAATATCTGCCACTCTATGCACAACTTCTAGGTAGTGATCTAAGAGGCAGGTTCCTCTGCTCCTCTTGAGAATTATCAACATTTTCTTCATCGACTGGTTTGACTTAATTCATCAGCTCAATCTTCCCATTGAAGATTTCAATGTCTTCATCTGGATCTTTTGGGAAAACTCCATCCTCCTCTTCATCATGTGGAACCCTGATATCCCCTTGAAAGCTAGACTCATCGAAAATTATATGCAGAGTTTGTGTCCTTTTGTAGTATACTTTGCTATGAGAAGAATACTCGAGAAAGATACCATCATCACTTTTGGCATCAACTTTTCCTAGAGCTTTCTTGCCGTTGTTGAGTACAAAGCATTTACAGCCAAAATCTCTTAAGTAAATCAACTTGGCCTTTCTTCCATTTAATAGCTCATATGAAGTTTTTTCAAGTAGAGACCTGATCATGCATCTGTTTATTACATGACAAGCAGTGTTCACGGCTTCCACCCAGAAACTTTTGGACACCCCACTGGCTATTAACATTGTTCTAGCCATGTCTTTAAGAGTTCTATTTTTTCGCTCCACAACACCATTTTGTTGAGGTGTTCTAGGGGCAGAAAAATTATGGTTGATGCTATTTTGAGTACAAAAATCATCGAACTGAGCATTATTAAATTCAGTCCCATGATCAGACCTAATGCACGCGACCAGGGTCCCAAGTTTTACTTGGATCTGCTTAACAAAGGCGTGAAACACAACAAATGTCTCATTTTTTCTTTTCAAGAAAAGGTCCAGTTGAACCTAGGGTAGTCATCAACGATTACAAACATATATTTCTTTCCTTTTCTGCTGGGTATTCTCATTGGTCCGCAGAGATCCATATGAAGAATTTCAAGGGGCCTCGAGGAACTTACTTCTTTCTTGGGTTTAAAGGAAGATCTCTTTTGCTTCCCTCTTATGAAATCATCACAAGCATTGTGATCCTTAAACTTTGCCTTTGGTAATCCACGAACCAGGTTTTTCACAACAAGTTTGTTTAATACTGAAAAGCTCGCATGCCCTATTCTTCTATGCCAGAGCTCAGGATCTTCCCCAATCGCACTCAGACAAGTAAAATCACTTTCGTCTTGGGAGCCGAAGTCTGTGACATATACATTTTTGAATCTCTTGGCCACTAGAATCACTTCACCAGTTTTGAGACTTGTGCAAGAGCAAGATAGGAACTTGACTTAATTTCCTCTGTCACAGATTTGAGACACTCCTAACAGGCTATACTTCAGAACATTTACGAAGTATACATTTTCTATGGCATGATCAAGTGTCTTCCCAACCTTTCCTACTCCAAGAATGTACCCCTTCTTACCATTTCCAAAAGATACACTCCCACCTTGAAAAGTGGATACACTCCCACCTTGAAAAGCTTTGAGTGAGAGAAAGTTATCCTTTTCACTGGTCATGTGCTTTGAGTAGCCACTATCTATGAACCATTTTTTACCCCCTCCATATGTTTCATTCTTGACTTTCTCATTTTCACTTTCTGGATCTGACTTGTCCATGAGCAAGACGACTGACTCATATTCATCACAAGCTGGCTTAGGAATGAAATTCCTTTTGATGGATTTTTTGTCCCTTCTGATCATCCTTTGAAACTTGCGAGTGAAATGTTCCATGTCAAAATCATCATTTACCCGTGGTGGTGTTGTCATCGAGTATTCTTCTTCTGGGTTTGGTGGAGAAGCCATTAGACTAAGGATCCTTTCTAGATGTTAGACTTTTAGAAAGAGCCTGCTCTAATACCAACTGATATGGGTTTTGCGTTTATCAAACAGTATAGAGGGACTTGGTTGTGTACCAGTTCCCTTATGCAATGCAGCATGTAAAGGACACAGGATTTTATCGTGAAAAACTCCTTGCTCAAGGGATTAAAAATGACAACCTACCCCAGTAGGATTTCAACTCCACTATACAAGCAACTTTAGCTTACAACTCTATCGTAAGCTAGGAATTAACTCTCATAATCCCTCACCGTTACAATAACGCTTATGCAACCTAGAAACTAACCCCCGTAGTCCCTCCACACTTGCAATGCTCCCATTGCAAGGACCTCCACTTGACTAACTCTTGGCAAGGACCACTAATACACCTAGACTAACTCTAGCCTCGTGTACCACTCAAGAGCTTGTGGAAACACACTTCCAACAAGCTGACCTTGAGACTTTTAAATTCCTACAAACAGCTTCTCAAACAAGAAGAGTAGGTTTCCAATTTAAGTACAAATGAAACAAAGCTTAAGACAAACTAAGAGACTTTGATATCTTTAGAGTTAGCATCTGGTCCTTCAGTTTGTTTTCAGCTCTCTTAGTTGAACACTTGGGAATCTTGTGATGGCTGCACTTTTCAAGTGATTTTTAGGTCTTCCAAGTGATACCCAATATGCTGGGACATGTTGAATATATGTTGGGGAACATATGAGATGTGATGTAGACTTCTCAACCAAAGTTTGACCCGAGGCATGGGCTGCAGCACTACTGTTGTATGGTCCAGCTTTACAGCTATTTAAAGTTGTACCACTGAGTGCATGTGGTATATTCAAAACAGATCGCATACCAGGTTCCTTGTCGGTTCCCTATCAGTTTGTCAATTATCGAAACAAGGAACATAGGGTACATCTTATCATTTATCATCAGGGCAAGGCAAATATGGTAGCTGATGCGTTGAGCTTGAGTATGGGTAGCTTAGCTCACCTTGTTGTTGAGGAGCATCCTTTAGCCGTGGAGGTTCATACTTTGGCTAATATATTTGTGAGATTGGATATTTCGGAACCTGTATAGGTTCTGGCTTGTGTTGAGGCGAGGTCATCTCTTTTGAAGCAAATTAAGGCACAACAAATTTGATGATGTGAAGTTGTGTAAGATTCGGGATAAGGTGTTAAGTGGTGAGGCCAAGGAGGCCATGCTTGATAGTGAGGGTGTTTTGAGGATTAAGGGGCACATTTGCACTCCTCGTGTGGGTGGATTGATTCGTTTGATATTAGAGGAAGCTCATAGTTTCAGATATTTTATTCATCCGGGTGCTACAAAGATGTATCGTGATTTGAGCCAACATTATTAGTAGGGTAGGATGAAGAGGGACATCACAAATTTTGTTTCTTAGTGGTTAAATTGCTAGCAGGTTAAGTATATGCACCAGAGACTAGGTATTGTGCTTCAGAGGATACCCATTCCTAAGTGAAAGTGGGAGAGAATTTCCATGGATTTCGTGGTTGGTCTTCCGAAGACCTTGGGTAAGTTTGATTTGATTTGGGTGATTGTGGATAGGTTGACTAAGTCTGCACACTTCATTTCGATTTAGGTGACTTACAATTCAGAGAAGTTGGCACGGATCTACATTAGAGAGATTGTTTGATCGCATAGAGTGGCATCATTTGAGACAGATACACTCAGTTTACTTCCCAGTTTTGGAGGACTTTGCAGAAGGAGTTGGGTACTCAGTTGGATCATAGCACCGCGTTTCACCCGCAGATAGATAGTCAGTCCGAGAGGACTATTCAGGTGCTTGAGGACATGTTGAGAGATTGTGTTATCAACTTTAGTGGTCATTGGGACCAGATCTTACAGTTGACAAAGTTTGCGTATAAAAAAAATTATGACTCGAGTATTGACATGGTACCTTCAAGGTGTCGTTCTTTGATTGTGTGGTATGATACTTTTGAGGTGAGACCTTGGGGTACGGATTTTTTTAAAGAGTCCTTGGACAAGCTGAAGTCGATTTAGGAAAATCTTCTGGCAGCTCAGAGTAGGCAAAAGGAGTATGCAGACCGGAAGGTTTGTGATCTACATTTTATGGTTGGTGAACAGGTTCTGTTGAAGGCTTCACCGAAGAAGGGTGTGATGCGATTTGAGAAGAATGGCAAGTTGAGACCGAGGTTTATTGGTCCTTTCGAGATTCTCTGACGGGTTGGCGAGGTGGCTTATGAGTTAGCTTTGCCACCAAGTTTGTCAGGTGTTCATCCAGTATTCCATGTTTACATGTTGAAGAAGTACCATTCATACGGATCTAATATCATTCATTGGGATTCGGTATTGTTCGATCAGAATCTGTCTTTCGAGGAAGAGTCGATAACCATTTTGGATAGGCAGGTGAGAAAGTTGAGGTCTAAAGAGATTGCTTCAGTTAAGGTGCAATTAAAGCACCATCCAGTTGAGGAGGCTACTTGGGAGACCGAGGCTGATATGCGTTAGAGATATCCCCAGTTTTTCACTGACTCAGGTACCTTTCCTTCATTCTTTCCTTCTCCGTTTGAGGACGAACGATTGTTTAATTGGTATCTGATGTAACGACTCACTTGGTCATTATGTGCGTTTTGGCCCACTTACCCTCGTTGACCCTTCCCCGAGTTTCATTAGAATATTTTTGACCCGCGGAGAAGGGTGATACGATTTCCGAGGTCATCGGGCGAGTCTTGGTGAGATTTGAGGAATTTAGAACCTTAAAGTGAAAGATGTTTGACCCATAGTTGACTTTTTGGTAAACGGACCTTATTGGAAATTCTGTCGATTTCATGAGGTTCAGAGGGTCGATTATGACTTGGTGGGATATTTGGTTCGGTTCCCAATGCTTTCGAGAGCGTTTTGTACCCTTGGTTGGATAGTTGGTTTTGGCCGTTTGGGGGTGACCGAGTCAAGGTGACCTCCGTTGGGAATTTCGAGGCCAGGTTGAATTCGTAGCTCATTTTTACAAGTGTCTACATGTTTGGTTTGTATCAGGGAGGTCTCGGATAGATGTCAGGATGTCGGGAGGTTGATTTTGATGTCCCACTTCTGCAGGAGTGTTTCCTCCTCTACGGGTAAGCCCATGTAGGATTTGGCCCGAAGATGCGAGAGTATGAGTTGTCAAGTGACTCCGCTTCCGCGGGTCCTTTGTGAGCGTGAGCAAGTCTGCAGATGCGGAAATCGCTATATCAGTAACCTTAAATTTCCCAATTTCGAACCATTCTTTCCATTCTCAAATTCTAAATCTAAAGAGTGTTTGTGGGCAATTTGCATAGCTTTGGGGTAAATTCTTCCTTGGGTAAGTTCCTACTCCTCAATTTTTGATTTTCGTATGCTAAAAAATGGAATCTATGGTAGTTTAATGAGCTAATTGGGTAAAATGGGTTCATGAACCCTAGGATGATGATTATAAATCTCTTTCAGTCTAATTGGGTTTTATTGGTTAAATTTACTAATTTCTACCATCAGCTTCTAGGCTTGAATCTTCCTTTATTTCAAGAATCAAAAAGTCATGGCAATTAGGGTTCTTCTTTAATTTGGGGGTTTTCATTCTAATGATAGAATTGTTGATAATGGGTTTAATTTGTAATTGAGGGATAGTGTTGGACTTCCTAAGCGTTGATTAACCGATTGCAACTTGAAATTCCTATTTTCCCCTTGTGGTCCCTATTCTCTCTTTAAAAGTGTTGTTTTCGATTCGAATAGTATTGTAGTAATATGGGTATCATTAGTCTTCATTTCTAATGTAGATTACATTGTTGAATATACTTCGAACATTCGGAAGCTCTTCGGAAGGGCAAGACTCGTGTTGGATAGTTCGTGCCACCCGTTCGGCATCGAGGTAGGTTACGGTTTACCTTTCGGTTAGACTCCAATTAGTGAAGCATATGTAGGAGTTAGATATTGATGGGGAAAATATGTTAGGCCTTCGGGTATGGTGTGGAGGTGAAATCCTATTAGGTTGGTTTTGTTGATTATTTTAGGCTTGTCGCCTTGTGGTTATGATTGGGTTGTCACCTTATTTGTTATGCTATGACTTGTGTATGCATTCATCTCTCTCTTGTTATGTCACTTATCATGGGAAAAAGGAAGGACAATGAGGTTAGGCTTGAATCGTGATGTGTGCTTATGATAAGACACGGATGAGATCTTGATTATGATATCATGCATGGCATAAATTCTCATTTCATATGATGCATTGATATGAACTGTGACTTGGTACTGATGATGATAAGTGAGACAAAGGAACATCCGAGGTCTTTGTCGTATCGTGTGAAAGAGAAATGAGAATCTGATATCCGAGGTTGTTACCAGAGCGAAATGTGTTATACTCTCTACCCGATTTCTTTCCAGGAAGAGGGTGTGTATGTACTTTGCGGGTCCTCCATGGGTCATGATTATTAAGACGTAGAGGTTTCCGTCTATAGCATGTATGTACGGGTTTGAGGTATTTGGCCAGTGCATTGCATTGCATTGCATATGCATTCAGTCTTACATCCATTCTTCATTGTTGATTTTGTATATGGCACTTGACATTGAATTGATCTTATGTTGAATTGGTTCGTGAATGTGCTTGCTCGCTTACATGTCTACTTGTTGATTTCGTTCTTCATATATGTGAACTAATTGTTGTCGGCCTATGATACCTACCAGTACTAGTTGTTTGTACTGATACTACCTTAATGTACTCTTTTCTGAGTGCAAACTTTGTCACAGGCTCTACTTCCGGACCTCGCAAGTGATCCCACAGCCTATTTGCTAAGTTTCCAGGGTGAGCTATTTGATGGATTCCGCAGCCCGAAGATACCTCTTTATTATTTGTCTTATCTTGTTTTCTGAGATAGTATTCGTATTAAGAGACTTGTGTTTATTCAAGACTTGTAGAGTATTAAATTATTAATAGTAGCTCTTGTACTGTATGTAGATCAGATAGGATCGATGAATTAGTATTCCACAATTGGTAGTCTATTTCTATATTGAGACTGTTGTGTTATTTATCTTCCTCATATGATAAACTAAAAGTGATTAAGTAGGGGGGAGGGTTCACCCACAAGGGGCTCGTGACATAAAAAGTGCCTCTTCTCACTTTAGTTTAGCCAGATAAAAAGCTCTAGAGACAAAAATTTCATTCGTGAGATTGTTTTATGTCCTAGCATATACCAAATTTATTAAAATCCAATTAGCAGCTGAATAGTTTGACTCTAGAACAAATCTTATGTAGGATCCAACATTGTGGGGACATATACAAATCTCACTACCCCTATAAACAAAACGCAACTGAAAAATGCAATTGATTAGTCTCATAAGAAACAAAGAAAAAGTAGGTAGCCTAATCTGTAAGCAATTATACCAATATTCATCGTCTTTAATATATGAAAAGTCCTAAAGTTTCAGTGACTAGAAATTCCTTCTTTTCCAAATAATAATATTAATCGATAGGTGCGTGATTTTGAGTATTGTAGGAGTATAAGCGTTGAGGAGGTTAAGGGCGTCGTTCGCAGGATGTGCAGGGGAAGAGCGATCGGGCGTGACGGGATCCCTGTGAAAATTTGAAAGAGCGCAGGGGTATGCGTGGAGTGACTAACTAGGTTGTTTATTGTCATTTTTAAGATGGAGAAAATGCCTGAAGAATGGCGAAGGATTATAATGATTTCTTTGTACAAGAACAAGGATGACATTCAGAGTTGCAACAACTATAGGGATATTAAGCTGCTAAGCCACATTATGAAAGTTTGGAGGAGGGTAGTGGAGATGAGGGTGTGGTTAAGCGTAACTATTTCCAATAACTAGTTCGAATTCATGCTATGAAGCTCAACTACAAAAGTCATTCATCTTGTAAGGATACTAGTGGAGTTGTATAGGGAGAGGAAAAGGGATCTACATATGGTAATCATCGACCTAGAAAAGGCATATGATAAAGTCCCAAAGGAGGTTCTATGTACATGCTTGGAGGCTAGAGGTGTACATGTTGCGTACACTATAGCAATCAAGGACATGTATAATATAGCCAAGACCAGGGTAAAGACAATAGGAGAACACTCGGAGTACTTTCCAGTGGTGATGGGTTGCACCAGGGATCAACTCTTAGCCAATTTCTATTTGCCTTGTTGATGGATGGATTGACACAGCAAATCTAAGGTGAGTGTACATGGTGTATGTTATTCGTAGATGACACAATTCTAATTGACGACACTCGTAACAGAGTTAATGCTAAGCTAGAGGTTTAGAGACAAACCTTGGAGTCTAAAGGGTTCAAATTCATAGGACCAAGACAGAATACTTAGAGTGCAAGTTCAGTAATGTAACGCATGAGGATGGTGTGGAAGTGAGGCTTGGTATCCAAGTCATTCATAAGAAAGTAAATCTCAAGTATCTTGGGTCTGTTATCCAAGGAAATAGAGAGATTGACGAGGATGTAACACATTGTATTGGTGCGGGGTGGATGAAATGGAGACTCGCATCCGTAGTCTTGTGTGACAAGAAGGTGTCACCAAGACTTAGTCAAGTTCTACAGAGTGGTGGTTAGACCAACTATGTTGTATGGGGCGGAGTGTTGGACAGTCAAGAATTCTCACGTTCAGAAGATGAAAGTTATGCAAAATGAGGATGTTGCGATATGTGGGCATACTAGGTAGGAGAGATAGGATTAGAAATGAAGATATTCGGGCATGGTGAGAGTGACTACGATGGAGGATAAGATGTCGGAAGAGAGGTTGAGATGATTCGGACATGTGCAAAGGAGATGCATGGATGCCCCTGTGTGGAGGTATGAGAGATTTCCTATGGATGGTTTCAGGAGAGGTAGAGGCCGAAGAAGTATTATAAAGAGATGATTAGACAAAACATGGCAAGTCCAGCTAATAGAGGACATGACCTTAGATAGGAGGTTAGACACGGATTAGGTTAGAAGGTTAGTAGGTAGTTGATCATTGTCCTACTTATCCGTTCATACTAGTAATCATAGTATTACTCTTGTAGTGTCCTTTCCTTCGATTTCTGCTACTATCTGTTGTTTCTTGCACTTTGATTAACGTATCGATTTATGGTAGTTATTGCTCTTTCTTTCTTTTTTTCCAGACTGCTTTATTACTATGTTTTTATAGTATTTTGTCATCACTTTTATACTACTCTGAATTGCTTGTCCATGTATTGAAGGTCTACCGAAAATAGCCTCTCTACCTCCCAAGGTAAGGGTAAGGTCTGCATACACTCTACCCTCCCCTTACCTCACTTTGGTAGATTGCATTGGGTATGTTGTTGTTGTTGTTGTTGTTAATTTAACAGTAGTTTCCTTAACATGATTTGTGATTGGAAGCCTTTTTTTATAATAGTAATATCTATTGGTGATTCTCGTTAAATTTTTAAAATTCCACATAACTTCTTTCAAGGAATGGGCCAGACCGGGTCCTTTCTCAAGAACAATAGCTAAAAAGCCTGATACTACCACTTGGATCTGGAACCTACATGTTGATGCTCACGATTTCGAAGTTATACCAGTGATTTGGAGGAGATCTCTCGAAAAGTATTTAGTGCACATTTCGGTCAACTCTCTATCATCTTTCTTCGGCTGAGTGGCATGTATTTCCACGGTGCTCGTTTTTCTAATTATGAAGCGTGACTAAGTGATCCAACTCACATTGGGCCTAGTGCCCAAGTGGTTTGGCCAATAGTGGACCAAGAAATAATAAATGGTGACGTAGGCGGGGTTTTCGAGGAATACAAATAACCTCTGGGTTTTTTTTTAAACATTTGGCGAGCATCTGGAATAACTACTGAATTACAACTCTATTGTACAGTAAAGGGGGCATTGGTCTTTGCAGGGTTAATGCTTTTTGCTGGTTGGTTTCATTATCATAAAGCGGCGTCAAAGTTGGCTTGGTTCAAGAGGTAGAATCTATGTCGAATCACCATTTAGCAGGGCTATTATAACTTGGGTGTCTCTCTTAGGCGGGGCATGGAGGCCTACGCCCCATAGAAATTGTCTACCTGAGACTGTCCCTTAGCCCGTAGATCCTGACACAAGGTTAGAATTCTAGCCCTTCCAGAGTAGTATCTCACTGATGGCTCCCCCACCCCCACCCCCCAGAAGGAGGTCTTCTTCCCCGTCTACCTAAGCTGCGCAGGAAAGGCCCAAAGTCAATCCCAGGAAATAGTGAAGCTCATAGGGTCTTTCTGTTGAGGTGCAAGTAGTCCACATTTCATTGATTCCTTCTAAATTGCATTGATTTCTCCTAAAAAAATCATTTCAATTGGAATTTGGTTATTCACCATGTACAAGGACCCCCGTTAAGCATCCATGGTTGAATGTTTAAAGCGCCCAACTCATAATTGGTGAATTTGTAGGTTCAATTCCTACTGGATGAACGTCAATGGACCCTCCAATAAGTCTATTGGAATTGGATCTGTATCAATGGAATCCCATTATCCATACATAACGAATTGATATGGTATATTCATATCATAATATAATAACAGTAAGAACTAGTATTCTTATTGAGACTATAACTCATAGGGAAGAAAATCGATTTACGGATGGAATCAAATATGCAGTATTTACATACAAAAGTATTCGGTTATTGGGGAAAAATTGATATACTTCAAATGTCGAATCAGGATCAACTAGAATAGAAATAAAGCATTGAGTCGAACTCTTCTTTGGTGTCAAGGTAATAGCTATGAATAGTCATCGACTTCCGAAAAAGAGTAGAAGAATAGGACCTATTATGGGACGTACAATGCATTACAGACGTATGATCATTACGTTTCAACTAGGTTATTCTATTCCACCTCTTAGAAACAAAAGAACTTAAATAAAAACACTTAATAGCATGGCGATACATTTATACAAAACTTCTACCCCGAGCACACACAATGGAACCGTAGACAGTCAAGTGAAATTCAATCCACGAAATAATTTGATCTATGGACAGCATCGTTGTGGTAAAAGTTGTAATGCCAGAGGAATTATTACCGTAAGGCATAGAGGTGGAGGTCATAAGCGTCTATATTGTAAAATCGACTAACGATGGAATGAAAAAGACATATATGGTAGAATTGTAACCGTAGAATACGACCCTAATCGAAATGCATACATTTGTCTCATACACTATGGGAAGGTGAGAAGAGATATATTTTACATCCCAAAGGGGCTATAATCGGAGATACCATTGTTTCTGGTACAAAAGTTCCTATAAAAATGGGAAATGCCCTACCTTTAAAGAAAGAAATTGGGTTCTTCTTTCTCTTATCACTTAGAAGCCGTGTGAGATGAAAGTCTAATGAACGATTTTGAATGAGAGAAGAAGTGAGGAATCCTCTTTTCAACTCTGGGTTTTTATGATCCGATAAAAAATTAAACTTATTTAAATGTTCCTGTTTTTTTGTATTTCCTTGAAAAGGAGCACAACCTATAGGAATTATTCAAGATATTTTAAAGAAGGAGTTCTTTCGTCGATTGGCCTTAAAACCAAATGAAAAATCGGAAAAATGATTCATTCCCCTTTCTAAGAGGAGTAGGATCTTTGGTTGATCTATCCTTCCCCCTCCTTTATTCGTAGATTATTATAATAGGACCACTTTTGGTCAAATTATTGTGTGGTGTGGGACAATCTACTTTGACTCGTTTTTATAGTTTACACACTTTTGTATTGCCGCTTTATCAAATTTGTTCCGATCTAACGAAACGCTATTGGATCAAATGACACAGACATTATTGAGAAAAAGAAGGATTTTCCCGGATGAAATAAAAATTGGATTCATGTAATGGGAGAACTTGCAAATAAATGTGATAATTCTAATGAATCCCTAGCCTTGAACCTACGTGCCTATGACTTCATTCTCAGGAAATTTGCGCAGCGGAAGATCCTAAATTTGAGACTTTCTACACCAAAAATATCCTCTTAAACGAAAGTATTTGCGCTTGGATGGCGGCTCAAGATCAGCCTCATGAAAACCTTATATTCCCTCTTTTCTTTCCAGTAATTTGATTATGATTATTTTGTAGTAATCTATGTTACGCGTCACAGCAATTAGGAATTGAGAATCTATATCTTTAGATCAAAGAAGGGTCTAGTTGTTGGAATAATGGTATCCATAGCTATTTACCCCCTACCGATGTATTTTTACATCCCACAGATTCGGCAGATAGCTTAGCCCCGTTTATGTTCGGCTCAAGAGCGCTCGATCAGTGAGCTATTATGCAGGCTCAAGTAGAGGCCCGTTTACTTATGTTTTCTCATATAAATCTTTTGTCTCCGGCTATTGGGGAGGAAGATCAGAATTAGATATTGATAGAAAAGCAAGGATGGGCTCGTGTAAGTAGGAAACAAAAAATATCTATTTCCAAAAACTGTGCATATATGTTAAAAAAATGAACACCCACGATCTTAAAATCCTGAGTCCGTCAATGGGCACGTGAAACGGTTTCTCTAGAAACAATTTTCTTAAGCTGTTCGTTTTAGTGTTTGATTACTTTAAATCGTGAAAAGTATTCTTTTTAAGGTAAAAACATCACTCAAAAAAATGGTTGTGACAACTTATGGCAAAACACTCTCTTACAAAAATATCTCAACTATTACTTCACATCACCAACTAGGTACTTCAGTCAACTCCCATGGCACATTTAGTAAAAAAGATTTTTCTTTTTTCATCAAATGGTACTTTTTGAATATTATTATCAGCTTATAATTCTCAAATATATCACATAAAGTTTCATTATACCACATACTAATCTTTGTACGTACCATATGCCACTTTTTCTATGCGCCGTCAATACAGAAAAATGATCCAGGAAATAAAAAAAAATTAGGGTAAAACTTTTTTCAAAAAGAAAAAAGAGAACGTTTCATATGAAAAACATTTTCCATCCCTGCATTTCAAGCTCCCAAGGTTTCAGCTCCAGCTAAGCTGAGAATGAAAAGGGGGTGGAGGAGTGGAGGGGAATTAATTGATGAAGATATTTCACCCGACATACATATTGAAGACGGAATATTTTTTCTTGCACTCTAAGTGTTAATACCAAAAAAAAAAAAAAAAAACGTAAGATATGTGACATAAAATTTTGTTCACTTAAATCATGTTTAAATGATACGTACTCTCACTTTGATACTATTGACCATCATCTTGCCTGGCAATCTTTGCTGGAGTTAAATTAGCCAACACGACACCAAATTATGTCTGCCTAAATGGACTGGAAGATATAATTGCCACTGTCCTTCCTTATCTCTAGCTTCCAGTCACGGAACATTTACCCTCTGTTTGGATGGTAGTTTCCCGTGGTTCATTAATGTACAGTATGGTATGGTACAGTATGGTGTTGTATTGTATTGTACTGTATTAATAAATACAATGTTTGGATAGACTGTATCGTTTGTTGTGATTTAATAATATTTGTATTGTTTGATTTGATTGTATGGTACTGTATAATAACTTGTAAGTTTACTAAAATACCCTTAACTCTTAATTAGAAATAATTTATATATATTAATAAAACTCAGATAAAGAATAAAATAGGAACTTTAAAAAATAAGTAGGTAGTGGGTGGGGAGGGGTGGGTGGTGTGAGGTGGGTGATTGTGAGATGAGAGTGGGGGTAGTGGATAGTAGGGTCGGGGTGAGTGGTTGTGGGGTTGGGTGGTGGTGAGGGGTAGTGGGTAGGGGTGGTGAGGGGTGAGTAGTGTGGGATGAGGGTGGGGGTGGGTGGTGGTGAGAGGTAGTGGGTAGGGGTGGTGCAGAGGTGGGTAGTGTGGGATGAGGGTGGGGGTGAGTTGTTGTGGGGTGGGGTTGGGCGGTGGTGAGGGGTAATGGGTGGTGGGGGTGGGTGGCAGAAGAGTGGGGCAATTGGGGGTAGGGGTGGGGGGTAGGGCGAGGTGGGGTTGGGTAAGTAGGTGGGGGTGAGTGGTAGGGTGGGGGTGGGGTGGGGTGGATGGTGGAAGGTATAATGGAGAAATGAAATACGTAACCACCGAAAAATCACCAAATTCGTGATTTCAAAAATTGAGACTTTTCATGGTTATATAACTATGGAATGAACCACGAGTTTACAACACCATACCACATAAGTTTAAGAACAATGGAAACAAACATAGTTTCCTAGAAAACCATACATTAATGAACCACGGGAAACCACCATCCAAAGATGGGGTTAAGGGTAAAAAGAAAAAGATCCAATGGACTTGAAGCAAAATGGTAGGGTTATTCGCACAAATGCCCCTATTTCGGGGTAGTCTTTAATTTTTGCCCTTCACCACTTTTGGCGCGGTATAAACTAAATTTTGGCAGTCATAATTAGCGTTTAGCCTTAACTGAACATTAAAGGCTAAAAAGGAAGAGAAGAAAAAGATCCCATGGACTTGAAGCAAAATGGTACCTTCATCCTTGCTACAAAAAACAGACAACTGATGAGAACGGTCCACTTTACTAGCTTCAGGCAAGTACAAAATGCCCCTGAACTTTTTTTGCTCGCACCTCACCAACACAAGTACCAAATAACTTTGCCAAAAAGACTTAGGCAAGTGAGAAGAAACCACCATACGTTTTTGTCTCTCCTAGGATTAAACTATTGTCTCTAAGGTTTTCACCCATTTCATCGCCGCTAATCTACACCCTTGGATGCGAAAATGCCCTTGAACATGACACCTCACTCATAGTAAACAGGGAATTTTACAACAAAAAAGCAGGAGTATAAGGATTCTGTTTCAGATTAACAGTACACAAGGTTTAACTAAGACTTTCGAATAATTTACGGGCCTATGTTACTATTTTCCAAAGAGAAAGGAAAAAAGGCTACAGTAGCTATCAGCCATTTGGAGAGACATTTTTTCTTGATTCTAATTCTTTCACACTTTTAACAATGTCATTAATGTTCTTTGACAGTTGCTCTGAGTGATCCTCCATATCTTTCAAAACCATATCTAGCTGCTCCTGTAAAGCAGCAGATCTTATACGCTCCTTCTGTAGCTCTGCTGTTAATTCCCGGATCTTGACGTCTTTATCATCCTGAAATTGGTCCACCGAATATCAAGAACAGCACAGACACAAGAAAACAATCAAACTAATGCTCCTAAAGAAGATGATATTGCCTAATAGGTAAGACCAGAGGGGAAGTGGAAAAGCAACAAAACACTACTGGAAATCTTAGAAGAATTTCATAACTAACTTCCAAGATTTTAACTGCAATTCATGAATCCATTGGTCTACCGTGACTGCACATAATTTTTTGATTATTTACTATTTCTGCTAACTAAATGTGTAACCAACTAATGTGCCATTTACATAACGAGAAAGCCCCCTCTGGCACCAGTTGACATATGCATTCATTACCCAAAAGAAATCAGTTGCCACATGTGGAAAAGCGTACACGCATAATGCAGAAATCACTAGGAAATTATTCTAGCCATGTGACTTTCAGACTATTAAATACGGAAGAAAGCATGATTATATTAAGCCAAGCCTTTAACCTAGCAGCCCAAAAAAGGGTTCACCAATTTTGCCATGAATTCTGCATTTTTTAAGCGCATTAAGTAGGATAATTTTATATTCCAGCATTTTCAAAAAGCTATAGGAAATATTAGAACCTACGCAAACTAAGGGCAGATCAAAATACAATAGAAGCAAAAGAGACATCTGGGTAACAGCCACTAGTTGAGATTAACATTTAGTAATGTCGCTACAATTACATTATGTCCGATGTTTGCCTGGAGTCTTTTTAGTTGGTTCAGAGATTTGAAACTAATGCAAAAATGTGAGTTAAAAATACTCAAGCGAAGGAAAATACTATATTTGGAGACAATCTTATTGCTCTTTGAAGCAATATCAGGTCTTCACAAAATTATGATAAGAGTCAGATTTTTCTGATGAACAAGGAGCCGAACATTCAAGAGTTGCGAAATCACTCGAATGTAATGTGGGCAAATTACAAAATAAATATTTAGGTATGCCTTTGGGTGCCAAATCACATAGAATATAATATTTTGGTAAGGGGTCATTGGAAAGTGTGAAATGAGATTCCTAATGCCTAATCCACTTTGTTTCTTCCCCAACATAACATCACACCATTTGACTAGATGGAATCCCTTTTTGTCTTGATTTCCTTGCCACAAAAAATCCCTCCTAATCTTGTCAAGCCTTTGGATGATCTCCACTGAAATGGGAAATATGGACATCATGTAAGTTGGCAGTGCATCCAACACTGAGTTGATGAGAGTGACTTTGCCTCCTAGAGAAATATATAGTGATTTCCATCTAGTCAACTTCTTCTCACACTTTTCAATCACAGAATTTCAAATACTCAGAGACTTTGATTTAGCAGCTAAGGGCATTCCCAAATAAGTGGTCGGCAATGATCCAACTTCTCCACCTAAAATCCCAGTCAACTCCTCCATATTAGACACTACATTGATTGGATACATGTGACTCTTTCTCCAATTAATGTGTAAGCCAGAAACTCCTTCAAATAGCACCAGGATTAATCTCAATATCTTTAGATGATCTTCATCAGCATCACAAAAAATTAAGGTATCATCTGCATATTGGAGATTTGTGACTTCCATGTTGGCAACTGAATTTGAATTTGTGGCCACCTCAAAACCTCTGATCCATTCATTGTTTCTTGCCACGTTAATCATATTGTTCAGGCCCTCCATGACTAGAATGAACAGGAAAGGAGACAAAGGATTACCCTGTCTCAATCCTCTTTGAGCTGAGAAAAAACCTTCAGGTGAGCCATTGATTAGGATGGAAAACTTGACAGTTGAGATGCAAAATCTTATCCACTTTTTCCATTTTTCTCCAAAGCCCATACATGACAGTATCTTCAATAGAAAACCCCAATTGACATGATCATATGCTTTTTCAATGTCTAATTTGCAAAGAATTCCTGGCTTTCCTTGTTTGATTCTAGAATCCACAGCTTCATTAGCAATTAAAATAGCATCCATTATTTGTCTCGCTTTAATGAAAGCCATCTGTTGGACATCCACCACCAGCTTGCTTATTACGCTTTTCAACCTCTCTGTTAACACCTTTGAGATCAACTTGTAGACACGGCCTATAAGGCTAATGGGTCTAAAGTCTTCCAACTCCTTGGCTCCATTCTTTTTTGGTATCAAGGCTGAAGAAAGTTTACAAAGGATAAACCAGAGTTATTGTTCTCTGTTTCTTGTCTTTTGTACGTTCACTATGGGGTGAATATATACATTGTAGGAATAGCTAAGAGTCCTACTCATAATGTTATTCTAATGCATAATCCCTTTCTAATCCTTACTCTTACACATATAGTATACGATAGTTTAGGAGTCCTAGAGTCCTAAGTATATTGTCTAACATCCCCCCTCAAGCTTGGAGGTGGGGAGCTCCACAACTCCAAGCTCCCCACCTCCAAGCTTGGACCGCAGGAACCGAAACTGGGACTTGACGAGAGCCTTGGTGAAGATGTCAGCAACTTGGTGGAGCGACGAAACAAACTTGGTGAGCATGGCACCCTGAACTACCTTCTCGCGCACAAAGTGATAGTCGAGTTCAACATGTTTGGTACGAGCATGGAGGACGGGATTAGATGTGAGATGAAGTGCACTAATATTGTCAGTAAAGAGGACGGGCGGAGAGTGTAGAGGAACAGCAGTATCTCTCAAAATGTATGTAACCCAAGTGATTTCAGCTGCCAAAGAAGCTAAGGCTCGGTATTCTGCTTCGGCACTCGACTTTGCAACTGTATGTTGCTTCTTTGACGACCAAGAAATGCAATTTGATCCGAGAAAGACACAAACACCTGTAGTGGATCGACGAGTGATGGGGCAGCCTCCCCAGTCAGCATCGGAGAAGCCGACAAGGCGAAGAGAAGACCTGGCGGTGATGCGAAGTCCAAATGACATAGTACCAGCAATACAGCGTAAAATCCTTTTAACAACAAGCCAATGGTGTTCCATAGGATGCTGCATAAATTGGCAAAGAAGATTGACAGCATGTGCTATTTCAGGACGTGTGAGTGTCAAGTACTGGAGAGCTCCAACAACACTTCGATATTCGGAGGGATCAACTGATGTGGAAGAGGCTGGAACGTCATGCAGGCCATGCTTTTGAGGGAGCGGTGTAGGAACAACACGCGAACTGAGCATGTTGGTTCGGTCCAGAACCTCACGAGCATATTTTTGCTGATTGAGAACTAATCCATCTTTGTCTTGTGTAACCTCGACACCTAAGAAGTAGTGAAGATTTCCGAGATCTTTCATGGCAAAGGTCGACTTCAGCTTGTGAATGAGATCATAGAGCAGTTGTGGATTGCTTCCAGTAAGTATAATATCATCCACGTAAAGCAGTAGCAAAATGGAGCCTTTAGAGGAGTGTCAAACAAATAACGAAGGGTCGGCTGTGCTACAGAAAAAACCAAGATGCATTAGATAAGTGCTGAACTTATGGAACCAAGCTTTAGAGGCTTGCTTTAAGCTGTATAGAGCTTTCTAAAGAAGACAAACATGGTTGGGAAACATCGGATCCGAGAATCCAGGAGGTTGCTCCATGAACACAGTTTCCTTCAAGTCACTATGAAGAAATGCATTCTTTACATCCAATTGTTTAATCTGCCAGTGGCGAGTCGTGGCAACAGAGAGTACAATGCGTATAGTTGTTGCTTTGACAACAGGACTGAATGTGTCGTCAAAATCGACTCCTTCAATTTGATTGAACCCTTTCCCCACTAGACGAGCTTTGAAGCGATCAACAGTTCCATCAGCTTTCAACTTGGTCTTAAAGACCCAACGGGAACCAACAATATTCATGTATGATTGACGAGGGACTAACCTCCATGTTTTGTTCGAATTCAGAGCTTGTAACTCGTCATGCATCGCAGCGACCCAATGAGGTTTAGCAAGTGCTTCCTTAATATTCCGAGGTTCAGCGTTGTGATGAACAGCAAGATGAAGGGAATGAAAGGTGGGTTGGTCGATGGATCGAGTCTTGGTTCGGGTTAATATGTGATGAGTGTTGAGGGAATCATCAGATTGGATGGGTGGAAGATCGACAAAGAGATTGATGCCCTCGAAGGATGACGGGTTGATGGATGGAGAAACTAAACCAGCAACTGTAGAAGAGGTGCTCGGTGTAGTTAGAGTATTTGTGAAGCTCGGTTCAGGCAAGGAGCTTTGTATGATACATTGTGGTGATACATTCTTTTTGTCTTGGCAGTTGGTTTCTCATGAGCAATGGGATGGTTTGATTGTATCGGATCAATATGCCGGTTTGGTTGAATATTATCAAGAGAGGCAGTAGGCATGTCATCTTGAATATGATCAAGAGAGGCAGTAGGCAAGTCATCTAGATACGGTAAAGGCACTGATCGTTCATCAGGTGTATTAGCAGCTTCCGCTTCTCGTGTATGTTGTGCCAAAAACTCCTCATACGTAGTGAGATTGTAAGAGTTCGATTCTGCATTCAAAGTAGAACTAGAAGAGACATATGGTAAGTTGTGTTCATCAAAAACAACATGTCTCGAAATGTACACCTTTCTAGATTGAGGGTGGTAACATTTGTATCCTTTGTGAAGAAGGCTATAGCCAATAAAAATACATGGAAATGTCTTGGGCTGAAATTTATCCCTATTGTAGCCTTTCAAATAGGGAAAACATCTACACCCAAAAACTTTCATAGTGTTGTAGTTGGGTTCTTGTCCATATAGCTTAGCGAAAGGAGATGTCATATGCAAATTCGAAGTAGGCATTCGATTGATCAAGAAAACGGCAGTAATAAAAGCTTCAACCCAAAGGAACATAGGTAAATTAGCATTGAAAAGTAGTGTAAGACCAGTCTCAACAACATGTCTATGTTTTCTCTCTGCTACTCCGTTTTGTTCAGGTGTATGAGGACAAGAGACTTGTCTTCGAATACCATTCCGATTTAGATAGGTGATAAACTCCAAGCTATTAAACTCTCCTCCACCATCACTTTGAAACACTTTTAGTTTCTGGGAAAATTGAGTTTCTACTAATTTGTGAAAGTTCACAAAATTAGGGAAAAAATCAGATTTCTTCTTTAACGGATAAATCCATGTAAATCGGGTGCAATCATCAACGAAAATCACATAATATTTTATTCCTTGTGAAGATATAATTGGGGCTGGCCCCCATAAATCACTATGTATTTTTGCCAAAGGAATAACTTCTCTTTTATTTGATACTTGGAAAGGTAACTTACAACTTTTTCCCATTTGACAACTAGTACACACTGAGATACTTTTATTCCAAGAACTAACATCAATAAACTTATTCTTGTGCAAATAATTAAGAGTCCTCGAGTGTGGGTGTCCTAGACGTTGATGCCAAATTGTGTCTGAATTCTTGTCTGCCTTCGAAACTGCTAATGCTTCATGGGGGTTCCCTTCCAAAGTATACAACTTATCTCTTCTATTTCCTTTGGCCAAGATGGCCCTTGTTTTCTTGTCCTTAACAATAAAACCCATGTCAGTAAACTTCAAAGAACATTCATTATCGTCAACAAGTTTACTCACAGAGACAAGATTTTTCTTAAGATCAGGCACGACAAAGACACCTTTTAATTCCAAGTTCTTTCCAATATGCCTATCTCCTATGTGTGTGATGGGAAGTTTATCACCGTTTCCTATCATAACAGAATCAGTTCCTTTAAAAGGAGATGGATTTTCAAGAATACCTGCTGATTGCACCATATGATTAGTAGCTCTTGAATCCAGGTAGAGGCTGTTGTCACTTTGGTCATTAAAGGACATTGCTGCTAAGGCCTTTGGAACCTCTTGTTGTGTTTGGTACGAATAGTCCCATCTGTAGAAGCAAGTCAAAGCTGTGTGGTTATTCCTTCCACATATTTGGCAAGGGTTAGACCGTGTGCTCTCCTTTGGTTGGTTAATCGGGTTGGTTAGACCTTCAAGTTGCCTCTGAGAGTTGTTTCGTCCAAACCCTCTTCCTCGCTGTTGTTGTCGTCCTCTATTATAGTAACCACGACCCCTACTTTGAGTCTTTTGTGCCACAAAAGCCATGCTAGAGTCAAGGTGAATTTGTTCAACTTGCTCATCAGTATCTTCTCTCATGTCGACCCCTCTAAGAGAGTTCACAAATTGTGTGAATGTAGGGTATGGTGGTTTCCCTAACATCACAGTACGGAGAGTTTTGTACTTGCTTCCAAGACCTCTAGCAAAATTGATGACCTTGTCATCTTCATCCAATGGTTTGTGTATAGCCATAAGACTATCACAAATTCCTTTGAATTCCTTGATATATTCATCTATTGACTTGGAGCCCAATTTTATAGTTTGAAGTTGTTGCTTCAACTGGAATTCCTTGTCTTTGCTTGCTTGTAGGTATGTATCCTCAAGACAGGACCACATCTGCTTAGCCGTCGAACAACCTATGATAAGGAACATTGACTCTTCTGACATAGTTCCTGATAGCCAACTCCTAACAAGAACATCACGTTCTTCCCATTCAGTGAACTTCGGGTTAGGAATAGCCTCGTCTTTCTCTCCTTCAATTGTATCGGCTGGAGCCTCATCTTTGATAATAGTCGTGACTTTCAGTGTTTGCATTAGTTGGAGAATTTGTGTTCTCCAAACTAGGTAATTGGTAGGTTTCAGTTTGATGGGACAAATAGCCACAAGTTGGTGAAGGGAGGAAGGCAAAAGATTGAGTCCGGTGTTAGAGTTTGACGTCATGGTGGTGAGCATGAACTTCAGAATCGATTATTAATTTGAACAGATTGGCTATGATACCATGAAGAAAGTTTACAAAGGATAAACCAGAGTTATTGTTCTCTGTTTCTTGTCTTCTGTACGTTCACTATGGTGTGAATATATACATTGTAGGAATAGCTAAGAGTCCTACTCATAATGTTATTCTAATGCACACTACAGATACAATTATAATCCCTTTCTAATCTTACTCTTAGACATATAGTATACGATAGTTTAGGAGTCCTAGAGTCCTAAGTATATTGTCTAACAAAGGCTATATAGGTTGCATTATAGCTTTTCTCAAAAACTCCATGAGTGTGAAAGTTTTTGAAAGTTTCCATGATATCATGCTTCAAAACATCCCAACATTTGATGAGGAAGCCCATTGTGTAGCCATCTGGGCCAGGGGCTTTGTCCATGGCACACATCTTTAGACATGACAACACCTCTTCACTAAATTCACCTTGCAAAGTAGCATTTTCCTCTCCTGTGATGACAGGACAATTGATCAAATTAAATGATGGCCTCCATTCATAAGTCTCAGAGTATAGTTTCCGATAGAAATCAACAAATTCCCCCTTGATTCTTACTGGACCTCTCACAACTTCATCTTGGATCACAACCTGGTCAATATTGTTACTTCTCTTATGTGCATTGGCCACTTTGTGGAAGAAACTGGTATTCTTGTCCCCCTCTTTGAGCCATAAAGCCCTAGATCGTTGTATCCATGAGATTTCTTCATTTTTAATGTGTTCATCATGTTCCATCAAAAGAGAAGCTGTCAAAACTGATTCCTCTTCTGATAACACTCTATTCTCCTATATTGCATCAAAGGTAGCCAACTGACTCAAAAGTTGAGCCTTTTGCATTCCCAGATTTCCTTGACAAGTTTTACTCCATTCTTTTAGCTTGACTTTTAATGCTTTGACTTTGCAAGCTAAAATATAGTCAGGTTTGCCTGTGAAAATAAAAGAATTCCACCCGTATCTGATTCTTTCCACAAATCCTTCTGTATTCAGCCACCAAGTTCAAATTTAAAATATGACCTGTTATGTTCCCAGATTCCGCATTGTAGTGAGATAGGGAAATGATCAGACTCCAGTCTCTGCAATACAGACTGCTTAATATTCCTAAACCTATCATCCCACTCTTGAGAGATTAGAATCCTGTCAATTCTAGAAGCAATTCTACTATTATCTCCCTTTAGCAAAGTAAAACATCCTCCTTCTAGTTGAAGATCCAAAAGTTCCATGTCTTCTATAAGATCTGAGAATTCCTCCATTGCAGGGTTCTTCTTCTGCAATTCCTTTTCTCAGATGGAAATCTTGTGACATTGAAGTCACCACAGACAGCCCATGGAACATCAAACATACCCCCAACAGCTCCTACTTCCTCCCATACATGCTCCCTCTCAAATCTGCAATTTGGAGCATATACTCCAGTTATGTGGCGCTCAAAATCTTGAAGAAGTGCCACAAACTTGCAGGTTAGAGTATATGATCCAATTTCCAAAATATCCCCTCTCCAAGCTCTACTATCCCACAACATCAGAATTCCCCCTCTAGTGCCACTGGCTTGTAAACATGCAAATTTCGCCCATCACCCTCCCTATAATTCTTTGATAATCTCTTATACATCCCCCTCCAATTTAGCCTCCTGAAGACATATGATATCAGCATTCCAATTGTACATAAGACTCTTCACAATTCTTCTTTTATCCCTGTTGTTTAATCCCCTTACGTTCCATGATACGAGTTTGATATTCATTTTAAAAGATTTCCATCTTTTCCCCTGACTCTCTTCCCATCACTTCTGAACTTGACATCAAAAGAGGTGAGCACCTTGAGTTCTTGTATCCCTTTGTATCTAAGTCTCTTGATAGATGTCTCTGTCTCCATTAGCCTTGCTTGTCTGCAACTATCTATTTGCATTAGTAATTCCAGTGCTTCCTCCTCATGCCCCTGGAAGTCGGCCCCTAAAAAATTTCCCATTTTTAGTCATGTTTTGTCGCACCTATGTTGATGTAACCCTCTCTTTTTGAAGAATTAAACTCTGATCATGTTGGATTGGTTCTGCATCTTCCCCCACCCATTCTTCAATTCCTACTACATCTTGATCAATCACCGTGATGTGCTGCTCCTCAGAATTTTGTGCCCCTTCTGCTGAATTCTCTTCAGTCAAGGATGTAGACATGTTATTTTGCATTTTTCGCCTTCGACTGTGATGCTCTTTCCCAATAATTATTGATTCCTGCATGTGTCAAGTCCCTCGTCTCTGTCATCGTCACTGGAAAAACCTCCTGTATATTGAGCTTTTGCGGTTCTACTGCCATAGGATCAAAAAAACCTTCTATACATGTAGCAGTTAAGTCATTAAAAATGACTTGGGCTGCTCTATCTATTCCAGACCATTTTTTAATCACATTAGGCCTATTGTCATGGCCCAATAGTCAAATTAAACCCTTAATAACCTCCATCTCCTTTGCACGTGCCTTTAAATCCCAATTAAAATTAAAATTTTGAACAGCTGTCTCTGAGCATCCCACGTGCTCTTTAGGTACTTCATCTGATAAAGACCTGCTCCCCTGTCCTTTTTCTTCATCATGTAAAGCTTTTACCCTAAGGTCTGAAGAATTCTCAAGTCCAGCAGTTTCTTCAATAAGGTTCACCATCTCCGGCGCCACTGTTTCAAAACGAACCTTCTTTTCAGCCCAAATAGAGATGTAGAACTTGACCCCTTCTCTTTCTATTGTCACCTCATTGAGGCAATTCCGACCATCACCGGAAACTTGAATTCTTGCCCACTTTAGATGGTTTTTCAGCTCTGTTTCTTCCTCGGTGGAGACCCATCCACTACAAAGATTCCCAATTTCAATGAAAATCTTCTGTGACCAAAGCTGAAGAGGGATACCCTATGCTCGAATAAGTGGTGGTCGTGTTCAGCGATAATGGTGCACATCCGACAATGGGGTTCCACCATCGAAGATGAAACTTGCACATCAGCTTACTGCATCTGTTCAACGACAGTACCTATTTTTATGTTTTGAGCTGAGAAAGGAGACAGATAACTCATATTATACAGTACAGGACTTGTTATAGAGATTTGAGCTATGTAAAGTGAAAGTTTTGAAAGTCATTTTAATGATATCATTATAATAAATAAAACAAACACGGCACTGCCGTGAAACATAATGAAATTTGGCGCTGCAAGATATTGACCGTGAATCTATGAGGAATAACTAAACTTAAAAACATGCGTCCTGCCAGCTTGACTAGATCGCTAACGAAGACTAATGATATATGACGCTGGTTTGGCAAAGTTGGAATGCTGACTTGACGAGTGAGTTGATGAGAACTACTGACTGGACAAAAATTGATTGTTGACTTTGACTTTTCGACTACCATATATTGCTAAGTTGATAGGTAGCATATCTAAATCAAAAAAGGGCAGCCCGGTGCACAAACATCCTGCGTTAGCAGGGTCCGGGAAGGGCAGCACCTCAAGGGGTGTGATGTAGACAGCCTACCCTAATGCAAGCATTAGTGGCTGCTTCCATGGGTCGAACCTGTGACCTATAGGTCACATGGAGACAACTCTACTGTTGTTCCAAGGCTCCCCTTCAGCATATGTAAATCAATGATAGACAAATGCAGAATTTTGACTTGAACTGTCAGCTGACAGTTGATGGTGTGTGGGACAGACAGATCATTGGAGCAGAGACTTCAAGCCTGATGTACAAACAACTTCGACAGGGGATCTTCACTGTTGTGCTCGTCTTGAGGACTTATAATCAGAATTGGGTGGAACGAGGAAAGAGAACAAAGATAGACACTAAAGAGATGCAAAGCCGCTCTAAGTCACCAAAAACAGACAAGAATAGTAAGACTATTTGAAATACGGAAAAGGGCCAAATATACCCCTGCACTACTGGAAAAGGGCCAAATATACCCCTCGTTATACTTTGGGTCTAAATATACCCCTGCCATTATACTATCAGTTCAAATATACCCCTCCTCCGTTAAGTTTGTCCAAAATGGACATCCAATCCTATTTGGCACTAACATTTGATGACGTGGCATGCCACCTCACCATCCTAACCTATTTTACCTCTCCCCTCTATTTATTCTTTCACCACTAAAATTTCCTTCCCCTCCACAACAATTGCCACCATTGCTTCAAACTTCAAAGCAACAACAACAAAACAACTGTGGATTCCAATTTGTTGTTTCAAATGGAGATTACTTCTTCTTTTTTTCCTTTCCAATTGTCCTATTTCCTAAAGCTACCAAGTACTACTAGCAGATATATACTCCAGTTTAATTCAAAGTCTAATTTATGCCTGATATATAGGATCAACAGCTTTTTCAAATGATCGCCAAAAAATGAAATAGGATTTAAATTTTTAGAAGAAGGGAGCGTACTTAATTTCAGAGAGAATTACATAATTTCGATATATCCCAACTAGCCTCCATCAAAATAAAAAGTGAACTAGTTAGTTGGAATGACAATTGTCATCACTACTGAATGTTGTAAAAAAAAAAATTCATCCATATTCGACCTGCATTTTAACAAATCAGATGGGCACGTTAGTCAAATACGTTAAAACTTTTATCCAGTTTGCGGGCAGGAGTTCTAGTCCACCATATGCGAGTAGAGAAAATTTTAGTGGTGGTAATGGTGGCAATGGTGGTGGAGGGGAAGAAAATTTTAACGGTGGAAGAACAAATAGAGGGGAGGGGTAAAATGGGTTAGGGGTGGTGAGGTGGCATGCCACGTCATCAAATGTTAGTGTCACGTAGGATTGGATGTCCACCTTGGACAAACTTAACGGAGGAGGGGTATAATTAGACCCAAAGTATAACGAGGGGCATATTTGGCCCCGGTGATTAACACAACATAATAGGACTCCTTGTACAATAGATTTGAAGAAAGTTTCCTAATTTTTTGTGAATCTCTAGAAGTATGGAGAGAAATGTGATCTGACCTTTTGAGCCATGAATCCATAGCCAAAGGAAGAAATATCGAAGTTCATGTTCACCTAAAAATTTTCTGACAAAATTCGTGAAGTTTGTGTTTGCCACCTCAAGATCAATGCAGATTCCCCAGTCTAAACAGTCAATCGATCCTAAGAATTGAGTCTCATACATTCTTCATCTCTTGCCTCTGGTTCTTGATTCAGAAGCCTTAGATCACATGCCCAGTAACAGACATCTATTCTGTTTGACTCTAAAGTCTAAACAATAACGAATTTCTGGTTCTCCTGTAGTTTAGTCTTTTCCTATGATAAGAGAAAAGACTCCACAATGTCATTGCAATTGAGCAATATCTCCTTCACTGACAAGCACTTCATGCTCCATTACAAGGAAGCCACTAGCAGGACATACATTTTGGACTAGAAGTTTCTTTAAATTCCTAAAGCTAGAAATATTTATTGACAAAGAAAATCCCACAAATCGTTCTTTGAATAGCTTTACTAAATTGGTGCAAATATGAATATCTAGTAAGGAAAGGCTAACAATGGATGCATTTCAAGAACGAGCTTATTTCCATGTAGAAGGTCATGCCACACTACCAGGCATCCCTAAATTGCAGTGAAGTTGAACTAATATTTGTAGATGAGGACCATTAGCGGCATCAGCTAAGAACTCAAAGACGAAAGACTTGGAGGGGGTTATTATCGTTTTAGCAACAAAGCAAACAAGAAAATAGAAGTTGTCAACCTCAACCAGTAGAGCAAACTGTCGGCTTCTGCTCTTATAAATGTAAGAAAAAATGAAGGAATGGTGACAATAAAGAGAAATGCATTTGATACAACACACAGTCTAGTAAACTTGAGAAATAGCTGTGAAGAGAGAAATTTCTTTATATATGTCAGCAATCTGATTTCAAATTTCATCAATTAGTTTGAAGTACTTACCGGTGTTTGACAAAAGATTGCACCTTTACAGGTATTAACAGGTTTGACAACCAGTGGATGATTGTGTTCCTTCACTAATTTAGCAACAACCCATTTTCCAGATTGTTCTTTCTTCACAATTATCATCGCCTTACATCCTTCCCTAATTGCTCTGCACTTCCTATTTCCATTCTGACTTTGTCTAGTTTTACTGAAACCCTCTTTATTACACACAAGCCGACGCCACACCAACTCTCCATTACGCATAGATCGTCGAAATGCATCTACTCGCATGATAAACCCGATATGCGTTGCATATGTGCTATAGTATGCTTTAGCAGCTTCTTCTGATTCAAATTCCATACCCACATAAGGTTCCATATTCGAACGCCCTTCAGCTTCAACACCATTTGTGGTGAACTCCTTTCTACTTGAACTCTCTACCATCCCCACATCATCTGTTGCATTATTGATTTCATCCACTGCCATGACACCAGGGCAAAATACAGAGAACAGAATAAGTTTGTGAAACAAATATGAGATGATATCCGTACTCCGTAGCTACCTACAATATCACAACTTTAATAAAAATTAACTCATTTATTGATCTGCATTTGCAACATAGTAAAGAAAGCGGCACAAGGAAGAAAAGGGGAAAACACTTCTTTTTTCTGTTTCTGTAAATTTGGTTAAGGGGTTCTGATTCAAATTCCTTACCCACACAAGGTTCCACATTCAACCGCCCTTCAGCTCCAACACCATTTGTGGCCAACTCCTTTCCACTTGAACTCTCTACCATCTCCCCATCATCTATTGCATTACTATTTTCATCCACTGCCATGGGGAAAGAACATAGAGCAGAATAAGTTTGTGAAACAAATATGAGACACTATACTCAGCTACCTACAATAGCACAACTTTAAAGGGGTCATTTGGTGGGATGTATCAGAGAAAATAATACATGTATCAGCTTTGATATTATTAATCTCTTGTTTGGTAGTGTTTTTCAACCTATGTATAACTAATAGCTGTATTAATTATACACCCCAGCTATGTATAACTAATACTCCCTCCGTCCCAATTTATGTGATTTAGTTTGACTAGGCACGGAGTTTAAGAAAGAAATGAAGACTTGAAATTTGTGGTCTAAAACAAGCCATAGATATTTGTGTGGTTGTAAATCATTTCATTAAGGATAAAAGAGGAAGTTTTAATTTAAATTATTTCTAAATATAGAAATGTATCATTATTTTGGGACAGACTAAAAAGGAAAGTGTATCACATAAATTGGGACAGAGGGAGTTCAGTATTATTCCTATTCTAATACACCCTATTTAGTACTATTCCTATTCTAATACACCCTATTCATTCAATACGACAAACCAATCAGTCGAATAAAAATAATGTCAACACAATCCCAGCATTTCTAATACACCCTATTCCGTACTATGCTTATAAACCGTACCAAAAGAACCCCCGTTAACTCGTTTTATGATCAGTATTTGCAAAAAGAAAAGGGAAAAAACTTATTTCCTTTCCTTTACAGTAAACTTGATCAAGGGGTTCTGAAACTGAAACTTTAATCCCTAAATCTGCGAGCCCATTTCAACAAATTCCTAACAGTAACTTAATATCTGTGCCAATTGAGTTACTTAAATCCAATCTCCAGATTATGTACGAACCACATAACACAAAAGCCCACCAATGACCACAATTTTACCGCTGCAGCTACATAAACAATCCTTACAACTAGCGAAACGCTATTAAGTACTATTAGCTCCTTCCGGTGAAATTAGTTATTTGTATGAAATTACTAAAATTATTACGGAGAGAAATGCGGCTACTTACTGCTATATGTGTGCCTGGCTGAAAGGGGACGTGTCTTGTCCAAATTTTTGCCGACACCACTCCAAGCTACAAACTTATTTTAAAGGGTTTTCCTTTCTGCTACTCTATCTATTACATTGGTTGGGGGAAGAAAAAGGGAAAGGCAGAATCAAACATGACATACCCCCATCTGAGAATATTTTAATCATCTTGATTAATACTTGACCTTTATCAAATAGGATTCATTCTGAAAATCCAAAACTTAATTTCGAAATTTTAGTATTTCATTGCACTCTTTGATATTACTTGGAAACTACTGATAGGCTGTAACTATTGATAAAGAAAAAAATTCTTATTATAATTTTTTATATTAGTAATAAATAGGTTGAAATAATTATTACAAATAGATAAAAATAAGGGACCTAAGAATAAATTGTAAATCACGAGAGAATGTAGAGTTTTGAAGGTAAATCCAAGAAGAAATCTCTGAGATTATCTTTATATATTACTACTATTATTATTATAGGGGTTCTATTAATATTTTGAAACTAGTACAACAATAACAACATACCCGTTGTGATCTCATAAATAGGGTTCGGAGAGGATAGAGTGTAGCAGACCTTACTTTTACCTCGTGAGTAGAGAGGTTGTTTCCGAGAAATACTCAGCTCAAGTGCAGCAAATCAAAACAGTTATGAAAAAAGAAAATATGACAGTGAAGAAAACTTGGCAATTAACAAGGAAAGCATTACAAAACATACAGAAAAAGAACGATAACACAACGAAATAATGTGATAGCAAAAATAAAATAAACAAATATCAAATGGCAACAAACTATCGGAGTACGGCTAATACTACGACAGACATGGTGCGCTAGACTACCACTACGCCTATCCCTCATAAAAGCAATACAACGCTTAACTACCTACTAACTTTCTACCCTAATCTGCAATCTCTATACCACCTATCTAAGATCATCTCCTCGGTAAGCTGAAATTGCGCCATGTCCTGTCTAATTACTTTTTCGGCCTGCCCCTACCTCTCCTCATACCCACCATATCCAACCTCTCGTAACTCCTCACTAGTGTAGCTACGCTTCTCATTTTCACATGTTCAAACCACCTCAGTCTCGTTTCCCGCATCTTGTCCACCACAGAGGCCACTCCTACTTTGTCCCGAATATGCTCATTTCTAATCCTATCCCTCATAGTATGTCCACACATCCACCTCAGCATCCTCAGTTCCACAACTTGCATCTTCTAAACATGAGAGTTCTTGAGTGGCCAACTCTTCACCTCATACAACAAGGTCGATCTAACCATCACTCTGTAAAGCTTAACTTTAAGTTTTTGTGGTACCTTTTTATCACACAAGACTCCGGAGGCGAGCCTCCATTTCATCCAACCCACACCAACACGATATGTGATATCATCGTCGATCGCTCTATTTCTTTAGATTACAGACCCAAGGTACTTGAAACTTTCTCTTTTACAAATGGCCCGTGAATCAAGCCTCACTAACGTGCCTGCCTCATACGATGCATCACTGAACTTGCACTCCAAATATTCTATTTTGGTCCTGCTCAACACAAACATTTTAGACTCTAGTGCTTGTCTCCAAACCTCCAACCTAGTGTTAATTCCGACGCGAGTCTCATCAGTCAGTACTATGTCATTGATACGCTCAAATTACACCTATTAGTGGTGTAAAGCGGACATTGTCAAATATAGTAACCCAATCAAGGTTGGGGTCGAATCCCACAGCGAATATGGAGAGAACAGGTTACTAATTGTATGTGATACTGGTCTTCAAAGGCTTTAATTCTATTCCGAATAGTTTGGAATAATTGTTTTGTAATAAAACTTATCAGTGTGACTTGAATTGTAATTAACGCGAGAGAGAGGCTAAGGTTGTGTTCCCCGTTTTGATTAGACATTATACTTCAGGTTTTAATGTGATATACTTCTAATGGTTATTCTAAGGATTTGCACTTGATCTCTTAAAGACTTCCTAACGTTTCCTAACAGTTAGGCCGTATTTCCTCTTTATGATTTTCCCAAATATAAAAGAGTTGATATCGACAAACGATAAATAATGCCAATTAGACTTGTTCTTATCCCTAAGTTAGTCTATTAAACGAGGGTTAACGCCCCGAGTTATTGTTATTCAATCTTATCAATTCTAACCCACTTTCCCAAGAAAAGTTAGAATAATGGCTTAGGCTAATGCTTGCAATCATTACCCAACACTAAAATACAAATATTGAATAAACACCAACAACCATTATGCATATATCAATAATAGAAACCCATTCACATAATACCCATCATAGGGTCCACAACCTTAGAATTAAAAGTACCTACTCATACTTTTGTTTAACAAGGAAAGCTTAAAAGAAGACATAATGTACTTACAATGGTAATAAATGTGAACTAAGGATGAAGTTGAGGCCTTAAATGCTCCAACAACTTCACAAATATCAAATGCTAAGAGTTAATGCTCTACAACGAGTGAATCATGGCTGAAAAACCTAGAAGAAACTATTTATAGGACCCAAAAACGCGCCACAGTTCTGGACAAAAACACCCTTTGCGGCATCGTTACGGACGGTAACACGTGTTACGGTCCGTCCTTTGATAGCTTGATATTAGGTCAACCGTTACTGCTTCCTTCGATGGACCGTAACACAAGTTACAGTCCGTATATCCCAGTGGATATCAGCCTTAAGTCTTCAGTGGATATCATCTTGACATGCATTACGCCCCGTAACGATGCGTTACAGACCGTCCTTCTGAGTCGTAACGTTGACAATCCTTGAGCATTTTACTGGAATTTCCTCTCAGGTTACGGTCCGTAACACGAGTTACGGACCGTCCTTCTGAGCCGTAACGTTGACAATCCTTCGGCGCTTTAATCTCATGTTCCGGATCACGTTACGGTCCGTAACACGAGTTACGAACCGTCCTTTAGCTCCAAAGTTGTCTGTTTTTCAGCAATTTTCTTCAATTTTCGTTCCTTAGTCAACCAACCCTACAAAACATCAAAATAACATAAGAAACGACATAAAAACACTTAAAAACAAGTAAACCTTCTAGTAAAAAGACATCAAATGTGCCGTAATTGTTGACACCCAATTTTGTCCCGCCTCTCCTCCGAAATACCTATTTACGCTTCTAATATTTTTGGAAAATTAAAAAATATATATATTATATCTTACTATAATTACTAGCCTCTTATCAATACCGGCGTTTCACTATTCTATTACCGCACTGATTATTATTATTATTATTATTATTATCATTTTCGGCATTTTACCAGCTTAAGCACACGCATCACATTTATCTTTGCATAATTAAATAATAGTGTTTATTTACTGTGGATTTTCGAAATATTATTACACGGCTATTACAACGCCATTTTTTATCTGAGCACTAATAATTGCATATTTTATATTAAGTAATATTTTAACACAAGTTATTTAAATAGGTCTTTTATTTAAATGTAGTAGCCCAATCAACTCATATTAATTTCAGACCAATTCACAAAATCAGTCCACATTTTAATTTACCAACCCATTTTAATTCAGCCCAACCCATTTTAATGCCCAATCCACATTCAAATACCAGCCCAATATTTCAAAACGGACCAGTCCAACCCAAATTATTACCCGACCCGGACGGCCCATTTCCCATTTAACAAGGGAACTAGGGTTTCCCTCATTTTTTCCCATCCCTCCGCCGCTTCCCCTCCCCGCTTCCTTCTCTCTCCTTCTCTCCCTCTCTTCTCATCCACCTTCCCACGCCACGCCTCTGTCCTCCACCTTCTTCTGTCCCCCCACGCTTCTGCCACCCCCACGCCTTCCTGTTCCCCACTTCGACCGTGTCCCCCCGCTCCTCTCTCTCTCTTTCTTCGTCACAAACCCTAAACCCACCCTATAAATGGTCCTTTCTCGAGTCATTAAAGGAGGACGGAAAAACCTCCCCCCTTCCCCCGAAAATACGAAGTCTCTGGAACCTCATAAAATTCTTTGAACAAGAGCCTGTTTAGCCGTGAAATTTCTAATAAAAAAAGAGTTCCTCCATGGCCTGACACCCCCTGAAAATAGAGCTCTCCGAGTCGTCCAAAATCCCCCCTAAAAATAACAAGTTTGCAGTGGTTGTGACAATTCGAAATATCGAGTCAAAAAAATATTAACACAATTGTTTATCCGTTTATTCGTTTGTTCGTTGCTGTGAATCCGAGCCTTTCGAGCTCCGTTTGGTAGTCGTCGAGGTAAATCTGAAACCCCCGTACCCACTTCGCTGCACTCGAAGAAGGTAAAAAAAAGCTTCCTTCGTTGAATTCATAGTGTCTTAGTATGTTTATGTGTGTCGACGATTGTTAAGGTTGGATTAATTGTTAGTTTGGCATATTAGTGAGTTTAGTATTAGAAGTTTGTGTAATTTCGTATGAAAATTCTTAAGTGTCTGCAGGTTAGTTAACGATTATTATGTGATCATTATGGTTTCATTTAAGTTAATTTAGCTTAGCATCTGTCGATATGGGTAATTTTGATTAGTTATTAGCTTCTTGATTAGATCTTATGTAGCAATATTTGTCATGGATCGTGCTTAATGGTCACTCGCACCTCTAAAGTAGTTGATTAGTAGTAACCTGAGTCATTTGTACCTGTATGAAGCTACTTTGCTGTTAGCTGTCCTTCATAACTAGTATGATTTTCCCCTTTAGTTCAGTTTGCCATGAGCCGGTCCAGCTGAATATTAATACCAGTACATTCATCCATTGGCATAGTTAAATAATTTCATGCTAATATAAATTATATATATGGTTGGCTTGCTATTTCTTAGAATGATGTTTGCTTTAGGCCAAGGTCAGTAACCTTTGTTTATCTTCCAGTTCTGGTGCGAGTCTGTTTTCTGTACTTAATCAGCTGTTTAGTTCAACTGTCGTTAGGATGCGCTCAAATGCTTATATGACATAGTTTGTTGTTTCATCTGGTTGTTTGTTGTTATTAGTTCACCTCTGTTCTATTTTAGTTCAGTTTAAGACGTGTCGAATGTTTCTAATTAGTGTTTAATTTGTCTTATACTTCTATTATGCCTGTTATAGTTTAAATTTATTCATGCTTCATCCTATTTCCTAGAACTTGTCTTGGTTTCATGTTTGGACAATTGGACGAATGATTTAAGTATGAGACCGATTGGACATTGCTGATTGCTTATAGGTTCAATCATTTCAATTTGGTTTAGGCAGTTTGCTACTTTGACTAACTGTATGATAGTTTAAGTTAAGCATTAGTTTGTCTCCTGTCGTCATTGTTGTAATCCAAATCTAGTCAAGTTGTTAGCATGTGAGGCAACTCTAATGTGATTTAGTCCATGATTTATTGGTAAGTCATAAGTTGGTTGAAATATGTAGAAAATTTCTAGCCATTACATGCCTGTTGTAACTTTAATTGTATATTCGGTTCATTATGTGTTTTTTTTCTTAACTTTTGTTTAAAACCTGAAATGATTCAATTTCGACGCTTGATTGCCTTACATATTCAACCTGTTAGTGTATAACATTTATGAAAACAACTTTCTGTTCGAATTATGGGGATTTTCCAATTTTCCTCTTGACTGCTCTCTGGATGGTTCAGCATGCTTTCTTCTATGGTTATTGACTTCATCTAGAATGTTAGTTTTACCCGAGGAAGGATGGAATTACATATCTTCATTTTGTTGTGTGTTCTTGATTTGAAGAAGTAGGAATAAGATAGTTTCGATATCATATTTCATTCACATCAAATGGACCAATCAGACATCAAATGAATATTTGTGGCTTTATAAACTATTGAAATTTTCTTTAAAATCAGTTGTGTTCCTTTAATACTGCGTTGGTGATTCCATTGAGATTAAAATAAGTGTTGAAACTCTGAATAAGTGAAATATGCTTTAGCTCACTTAAATCCTACTGCTTGTCTTGTTGAGTTTAAACTAGATACTGAACTGCTTAGGACCCCCTTAAGTATTAACAAACAAGCATGAACTTGGTAACCATTCATCTGCCTATATGCCTTAGTCGAGCTTGTCCTATCTTGAACTGTGCAAAGGATTTCTCTGCCCTTGTAATGCGTTAATATGAATGAAGGAAATATATATTCTATTGTCCTGCAAGTTACAGTAATCATCAGGGCCTAAGTTTATTCAATGAGATGGAATAAATCACATGGGCTGCAGTTTCCTTATTGTTATCTTATTTGGGTTTGAACATTTTCTCTAAGCGTCCTTTTATTGTGTTATGTGTTTAGTTGTATACTTAGTTTCTTTATTTTGTTATATACTAATCATTCTCCTTTCATTTTATGCATGACCACCGCATACGAGTCCCTCGGGCTCATCTTCTTCCACATTTGGTGTTGGGCTAAAAGCCCAACATGATTCCTCTCGTGTCCAGCTCTGTCCGTGGCAGCAATATAAAGAAAATTCATTGAGCCTAAGCCCGATAACGTGAACAGTTCCAGCAGTCAGGCTTTAAAATGGGCCAGATCCATTTCATCTTTTCTTCCCCTCTACTTTATTTTATTGTTGCATATTTTGATTGGCTTTGTATGACTAACTTTATCTTATTTTATTTTATTAACTTAGATGAATCCTAATGAATTAGTAGATTTAGTTTTAGTAATGGGTAGTTAGTTTAAGAGAGACTAACAATCAATTCCATAAATTCCATTTTCTTCTTTTTATATTAAAGTTATTTATAGTATCCATAATATTTACTTCTAGAATAGTTGATAGTATAAAATTCATATTTTTCGAATTAAAGGAGTCATATTTTTATTATCTTAATTTCAAAACATCATTAATATGCAAACATAAATTCAAACATATTATAAATAACTCTTCAAGTTTGAATCCATCACGTCTATTTTTAGCCGAGTATAATTAAATAAATCAGTAAAAAAGAGAAAGAAATTCATCATCTTTGCATTCTTACACTATTATACTGATATAATGTCATATTGGCTAGGTCCTCTTAAAAGTTTCTATCTATATACAAATCATTATATTTTGCCAGTCCCATTTTTACCATAAAATTATTATTTTAAGCTTAACAATATTTCTAAGTTTTATTTTCAAGTGGACTACTATGGATTTCTTCAAGTCAGTTTAAATAACATCATTATGTTTTCCTTTAAACCTCAATAATATTTACAACCTATTTTTCTTAAGATTTAAGCATTATAATTAATCGTAATTAATTAACCTAAGTTTGATCGGATAACCGAAAGTTAACGGATTCTAAAGGATGCCTAACCCCTTCCCTTTAGGATAATATAGAGCCCTTTACCTAGAATCACACTGGTTAAACAGACTACTAACGGAGGTTTAGTTTTAACTTTACCTTAGTTAACATTTAAATGTCCTAATTCATCGTTAAATTAATTAGGTGGCGACTCCTCAAAACAAAATAAATAGGAATCACCAAAATGTTGTACTCGAATTTAACCCGGTTAAAATGGGGTATAACAGTAATTTCACGGCACATCAGTCATCTACAAATAACATATACCATGGAACCTAGCCTTGAATATTCCGCACTAAAGCAAATAGAAACAGGCTAAGAGCTGAATCGTGGTACAACCCCATCTCGATTGAGATGTGCTCCAAGTCTCCTCCCACTGTTCTTACCTGGGTATTGACTCCATTGTACATGTCTTTCATCGCCCTAATATATAACACCGGTACACCTATAGCCTCTAAGTATCTCAATATGATTGCCCTTGAGACTTTATCGTAGGCCTTTTCTAGGTCAATAAACACTTCATCTCCCTCTCCCTATATGTCACGACCCACACCGGTGAATCATGACGAGTGCATGACCTCTACTGACCAGACACCCTTACACTTGCTTAGCTATCACAGAAAAACAGGGTGGCCCATATCTGACTCATAACTGAACTATGCTGACTCTGAAAGAACAACATCAAGAACTCCCAACCACCTGTATATATATATATATGCATATATTGAAATAACAATGCAAGCCGACTAGGAAGCTACATATGCTGTACACAAAAGAATAGGAGCCGACAAGGCTACATAACATGCCAACTATATATAACTGTCTACAGACCTTTACTGGAATACAAAGCTGTAGAAAGGACGGGATAGGGCCCCGTCATACCCATATGTACATATCAAAATATCATTACCAAAATGAACTGCCGCTCTAGAATGAGTGGAGCGCACCGACTATTGCTGAGTGGAAGTCCTACTAAGCTGGACCGCCTGTCTGTCTACCTGGACCTGTGGGCGTGAATGCAGCCCCCCGAGCAATAGAGGAGTCAAGACGGATAATGTACCGAGTATGTAAGGCATAAGAACAACAAGTACATAAGAATCATGATAGACATCTGAAACATGAAAGTTAATCTCAGTATCTGAATGTACCTATAACTAAACATCTAGGAGTATATGCATAACTTTGTATAAATGAAAGTGCCTCTGAGGGCGTATGGTATGCATAGGTCAAAATATAATAGTTAGTGCTGAGGAACGTACAACTCGATCTATAAATGTTAGTGTTGTGGAACGTACAACTCGATCCATATATCATATCTTATCGGCCTCTCTGCGGCCATCATCATCATCACTGTGCACCAGCTGATCAGGTGGTAATGCGTATATAACACCTATCCCTTTCCCCATACCCCATATACATATAATATACTTGTATATAACGCCTTCTGTTCATAGGTCAATATGTATATGTATAATGAATGCAATGCATAAGTACAATGAGTAACTAGAACACTCGGAATGACATAAGGTCGTACTACCTCCGATAGACACCTTTTAAGCTAACATCATCAATGTAAGAGATTTCAAGACCCAAGAACAGAAGGAACAATAATAAGAGAGGTATAGGAATATCAAAGAATATGGTACTCCTAATGCTTCTAAGAGTAGAGTAATATGGAAACTCATTCATTCGTTTGTTCGCCCATATCATAAGGATCATGCCAAACTGAAAAAAAGGACAGCCTTAACATACCTTGGAGCGTATCTAATCGTCCAACGTCTACTTCTCGAACTCGCAAGTCTACAATCAAGACAACATATGCCACAATTAGACCATTTATATCACTTACTATCCAATTCAAGTACGAAAGGAACTTAACGAATTTCGAACATCATCTCCTTTGTAAACTTAATAATCCCTCAATTTCCAATTCAAACCAACAACAACAACTTCAATGACACCAATAACATCAATAAAATCATATGACAACATAAACAAGCAAGAATCTCTCCAGAAATCTAATCAAAATCATCCCACAAGAAAACCATATCAACAAACTAGTTTATGCCTTCTATGCCTTCACAACCTCATCTGCTTCAACTTAAATCACTAAAACTCATGATAATTAACTCAAAAACAAAATAAGAATCATATACATACGTTGAAGGAGATAGAATTCCAAGAATCCAACTTCAACTCCAACTCCTAAGCTCAACAACTCCAATGGAACCTTAGAAACAACTTTCCCTTCACTAGCTCGGGTTCACGGGGTCGAATCTTGCTAAAACTTCCTTTAATATGATGGGAAATGTTGAGAGGAAAATATCTTAGGGTTTTCTATGATTTTGGGATGAAAATAATGAATTAAAACATAAGGTTGCATATATATATATATATATATATATATATATATATATATATATATATATATATATATATAGGTGGAACTAGAAAGTTCCAGCGATGCTAGTTGACGGATGGGTCGACGGCTCGTCGACGTGCTCCGTCGACCTGCCACCTGAAAGTTCATCGACGGCGGATCATCGATGGCGTACAATGACGGCTCGTCGACAGCATACAACGACGGCTCATCGACATGTCGACGGCTCGTCAAGACGGACTGGTTTCTACAGGTTTTCCTGAGTCGTTCCAACTCGCGTCGATTCGATTCGTTTAACTTCTAATCCTATCGTATTGCAAAGAACATATACTTGTACTTCGGTATACGCGAGGTAAGGTACTTAATATCTTGAAAACTCGGGTGTGGATCTCCGTACTAAGGGTATAAACTACTAATAAGCCAAGGACTTTCTTGCAACGAAAGCGTGAGGTGTGACACCCCCCCCCCCTAGAAACATTCATCCTCGAATGTTCATACAAGTCATGAGTCATAAAAATTTTGGCAGAGTCTTCCCTGTAATATACCAATCCAACCTGTACACAGCAACCCAAAATAATGCCACACAGGGCTACAAAAGTAATAACAGTCAAGGCCTTACACGACCCAAAATAAAATAGTCATAAGTATATCACATACCTGAAGTCTAAACCTCCTCGGAAGATGAGCATAGATGCGGATATCTGATCTTCATATCATTTTCTGCTTCCCATGTCACTTCTTAACATTATTATTTCTCTAAAGCGCTTTAGCGGAAGCCACATCCTTAGTCCGCAATCGACGAACTTGTCTATCCAATATAGCCACTGGGTTTTCCTCATATGATAATTGTTCAGTCACCTGGATATCATCTATTGGCACAACTCTCGAAGGATCTCCTATACACTTATGGAGCATGGACACATGAAATACCTGATGCACAGACTCTAAGGCAGAAGGTAGTTCTAATTCATATGCTACTTTACCCACTGTTCGAATGATTCTATATGGCCCAATGTATCGAGGGCTTAACTTACCTTTCTTGCCAAATCTCATCACTCCCTTCATAGGCGAGATCTTCAGAAAGACCCAATCGCTTACCTCAAACTCCAACTTGCGCCACCTATTATCTGCATAGGATTTCTGTCGACTCTGTGCTGCTAGCAACCTTTCTTGAATCACTTTCACTTTGTCAACCGCTTGCTGTATTAAGTCTGATTAAGTCTGGGCCTAATAATTGATTCTCTCCAACCTCAAACAATCCTATAGGCGATCTACATCTCTACCCATATAAAGCCTCGTAAGGAGCCATCTGAATACTAGAATGATAACTATTATTATAAGCAAATTCAAGAAGAGGCAAATGATCATTCCAGCTATCTCGAAAATCAATCACGCACGCTCTCAACATATCCTCAGGTGTCTGTATAGTACGCTCAGCTTGTCCATTTGTCTGCTGATGGAATGCAGTACTAAAACTCACCTGAGTCCCCAACCCATTCTGAAAAGATCTCCAAAAGTTAGTCGTGAATTGCTCCCCTCTGTCTGAAATAATAGCTTTAGGAACACCATGAAGTTGTACAATCTCTCTAAGGTAGACCTTCGCATAATCCTCAGTTGCATAAGTAGTTCTGACAGGCAGAAAATAGGCTGACTTTGTAAGCCTATCAACTATGACCCATATTGAATCATACTTCCGTTGAGTATGGGGAAAACTTGTAATGAAATCCATATTAATTACCTCCCATTTCCACGTCGGAATCTTCATAGCCTGCAATAAACCTCCGGGCTTCTGGTGCTCTATCTTAACTTGCTGGCAATTCGAACACTGAGCAACAAACTCCGCTATGTCTTTCTTCATACGATCCCACCAATAAACTTCCTTGAGATCGTGGTACATTTTTGCTATGCCCAGATGAATAGAATAGCGAGAATAATGGGCTTCCTCCATAACCTGCCGACGAAGCTCTGCAACATTGGGAATGCATAATCTACCTCGATACCTGAGTACTCCATCCCTCCGTAATCACAAAAGGGTGTCTTTTATTTCTGAGGAGCCGTATCTCGGTATTGGGCTAAAATAGGGTCTTCATACTGACGTTCCTTTATCTCAGCTACCAAAGATGACATCGCTGTGTCCTGGACAGTAACTCTTGTATCACTTGAGTCTATCAATCGAATTTTAAGGCTAGCTAACTGATGAACGTCACAGACAATCTTTCTTTCTCTGGCTATACATATGACAGGCTGCCCATGGATTTACGACTAAGAGCATCGGCTACTACATTAGCCTTTCCAGGATGGTACAGAATATCAACGTCATAATCCTTTAACAACTCTAACCATCGCCTCTGACGTAAGTTCAAGTCCCTCTGCTTAAAGATGTACTGGAGGCTCTTATGATCAGTATGAATATCAACATGAACACTATTTAGATAGTGCCTCCACATTTTCAAAGCATGGATCACTATAGCTAACTCAAGATCATGGGTTAGATAATTCTTCTCGTGCTTCTTCAACTATCTAGAGGCATAAGCAACAACCTTGCTATATTACATCAACACACATCCCAACCCAATACTTGAAGCATCACAATACATCACATAGCCATTTGTTCCCTCTAGAAGAGTCAAGACGGGTGCTGAGGTCAACTTGTCCTTCAATATCTGAAAACTCCGCTCACATGCATCCGTACACTGGAACTTAGCTGATTTCTAAGTCAGCTTGATCAACGAGGCTGAAAGAGAAGAAAATCCTTCTACAAACCTTCTATAATATTCTGCCAGACCCAAGAAACTACGTATCTCTGTTGGTGTCGTGGGCCTTTGTCAATTCCTCACAGTCTCAATCTTTTGAGTATCCACCCTAATGCCTTTACTTGAAATAATATGGCCAAGAAAAGCCACAGAGTTCAACCAGAACTCACACTTAGAAAACTTCGCATATAACTATCTATTTCGAAGAACTCTAAGCACCGCACGTAGATGATCTGCATGCTCAGCTTCTGACGACGAATAAATCAAAATATCATCTATGAACAAAGATCTAGAAAGGGTCTGAATACACGGTTCATCAAGTCCATGAATACAGCTAGAGTATTAGTTAGCCCAAATGACATAACACGGAGTTCATAATGCCCGTATCTAGTCCTGAATGTCATTTTCGGAATGTCGTCCTCCTTCACCCTAACCTGATGATACCCTAATCTCAAGTCTATCTTTGAAAAATATTTGGCACCCTGTAGCTGATCAAACAAATCATCAATCCTCAAAAGCGAATACTTATTCTTTACAGTCACTTTATTCAATTTCTTGTAGTCAATATACATTCGCAAAGAGCCATCCTTCTTTTTTACAAATAAAATCGGCGCTCCATACGGTGATGTACTGGGTCTAATAAAGCCCTTTTCAAGTAAATCTCTCAATTGCTCCTTCAATTCTCTCAACTCTGTAGGTGCCATTTTATAAGGAGGAATGGATATTGGCTGAGTATCTGATAATAGATCAATAGTAAAATCAATCTCCCGCTCCAGCGGAATGCCTTGAAGCTCATCTGGAAACACCTCTTGAAATTCATTAACCACGGGAACAGACTGAAGGGTCGGTGACTCTGCTTGCGTATTCCGTACCCTAACCAAGTGATAGATATACTCTTTTTTGATCATCTTACTTGCCTTAAGGTAAGAAATAAACCTACCCCTCAGTGAAGCAGCATTACCCTTCCACTCTAGAACTGGCTCGTCTGGAAACTGGAACTGAACCACTTTCGTTCTACAATTAACATTAGCATAGAAAGAAGCCAACCAATCCATACCTATAATAACATCAAAGTCGATCATGTCTAGATCAATCAAATCTTCTATGGTGCGGCGATTGCAAACTATGACTACACTGCCTCGATATACTTGTTGACACCCAATTTTGTCCCGCCTTTCCTCCGAAATACCTATTTACGCTTCTAATATTTTTGGCAAATTAAAAAAATATATTTATATTTTACTATAATTATTAGCCTCTTATCAATACCGGCGTTTCATTATTCTATTACAGTTACTAGCTATTATTATTATTATTATTATTATTATTAGTATTATTATTATTATTATTATTATTATTAATATTATTAATATTAATATTATTATTATTATGTTACCAGTACTATTATAATTCACATTTTTATCATTTCAACACTCTTTTACCAGCTTACGCACACGCATCGCATTTATCTTCGCATAATTAAATAATAGTGTTTATTTACTGTGGACTTTCAAAGTATTATTGCACGGCTATTACGATGGCATATAATTTTATTATCTGAGCACTAATAATTGCATATTTTATATTTTAACACACTTTAGTATAGAGTTATTTAAATAGGTCTTTTATTTAAATGTAGTAGCCCAATCAACTTATAATTATTTTCGGACCAGGCCCTAAATGCCCAGCCCATGTTTTAATTTATCAACCCAATATTTTTGGACCAAACCACCAGCCCAATCCGTATGAGGACATTTTAATACCCAGCCCACATTTTAATGTCCACAACCCAGTCCAAAATTCGACCCAGCCCACACATCTGACCCGACCCGGGTCAATAAACAAAGAACCACTAGGGTTCATCTTTTTCCTCAGATCGCACTCACCCCCCCTTCCTCTCTCTTCTCTCCTCTCCACCACGCCGCTCCCCCCCCTCCCCCCCCCCCCCCCCCTCCCACTTTCGTTTGTCTCTCCCACGCCACGTCACCCCCACTTCGTCTTGTCCCCCCGCTCCTCTCTCTCTTCGTCACAAGAAACCCTAAATCGCCTTATAAATAGTCATCTCCAAATCAGTTGAGGAGGGAGTTTTTTTTTTCGATTCATGAAATTCCTTAAGAATCAAGACTCGAAATCGCAGAAATCCCCTGAAAAGAAACACAAGTTCTGGTCAAGCCGCCTAAAATTTCCTCGAAATTGAGCCTTCAGCAGTTTTAAAGATTTCTGGAGATTTGTTCGAAAAATAGAAAATCCCCTTTGTTTTACTTTTATACTTCGCTACTGTTTCGGATCCGAGTGGGTACTAACTTGGAGAATTTGAAGTGTTCGAGTGTAGATCGAAGATTCGCACCCACTTCGCTGCACCCGAAGAAGGTAAAACCTCCTCCTTATTGTTTAGTTTTCAGTAGTTTTAAGGGTGTTCGTGGATTTATGGGCATTTGTGTGAAATTAGTTTGTAAATTAATTATTGGTTCAGCCTGTTATTAGTTTTCGCAATAGAAATCTGCTTGGTTTAATCTGATATAGTGTCATTTAAATTTTTTATGTGTTGGCTAAGGGTTGTGTTATGTGATCAGTTTGATTTAGTTCGATTAATGTAATGTCAGTTTAAGTATATACCGAAATGGGTTATGGGAAATAATTTTCCTAGTTAGTAAACATGCTAATCAGGTCGGTAAACATCTCTTCTTTTATGAATTTATCAGTAAATTAAATGCTTTCTGTTTGTCTTATGTGTTTAGGGTAGCTTAAAACCATGTCGGCTTGCTTAGATATTGATACATAGCTGGTCTAATCTTGAACCACCGCCAAATGTTTTAAATAATGAGGTTACTGATTACTGGCTTCTCTTTAGTATAATCATAATTTTAGTTCAGCAACCTCTTTATTCATGTCGAGTGTTTCTTTTCTGTTTATGGCTTTATTTAGGTCCTTTAGAACATTATTGTGCTCCAAAGTTATGTGTTGAATTCTTGGAAGTAAATCGACATGAGTATTAAACAGTTGATTGTTTGTTGAACTAAACCTGTTTAAACCTTTGCATGCCTATTTGGTCTTTATTGGTTTTTATCATTATAAGTCTCGGATGGTATTTTAAAAGAGCTAAAGGCATTTTAAACTTAATCTAGCATCTGCGAATTTGTACTAATGTTTTGTTGAGTCCTGTAATGGTGCTTCAGGTCCCCTGTTGATAGAATCTGTTAGTCATGTGTTGTATGACCCTGTATGTGACTCTGTACGCTTGCTTTCATTAATTGTATGTTTGCTTGCTTCTGTTTGTGTCTGTTAAACTAGGAATTGATGATAAAACATGGACTTAAGGGTAGTCTAAAGTTAGATAAGTACTGAAAGACTGGTTTGAAAGGAGGATGGCATTTAATATATGGATGAATAAGAGTGTGATGTTTTTACTCAAGTAAGATATAGGTTGCAAATGTTGGTTAAAATGATTAGCTGTTAATGGGAATTTCACACCAGCAGTCTACAAATAGATCTGCATATACTCCTTGTTTCTCCATGTATTATTCTGGTGTTTCATAAACACCTCCAGCCACAGAGCAACCTTCAAACTTCTTACTTCTACAGCAACCAGCTGTGGTTCCTGACTGCTGTAGACAACAGTGTTGTGCCCTAGTAACACTCTACAAACTAAGCTGTAATCTAAGTTGCACTGGTCATGCAGTTGCACATCATTTAGTGACCAACCTCTTGATCATCTTGGCCACCCTAAGTTATTCATATCACCAGGAGCTTCCCCATGCTGTTCCTCTGATTTTGGCATATCAGTAGCACTTCCCCTTTTTTCTTACCATTCTGCTAAAGGATTCTAGTAATGGATTAGCATATTCTCCTCTGAGAATTATCTCCGTGCTGAGAATGTTAATTGCTTCTAAATTGTTGATTTGATTAGTTTAAGGCAGATCACCAGTTTAGTTTAAATTAAAAATGAATAGATCACATGTGTGCTTGTATGCTTTCCCTTTTTTTTTTTTTTTTTTGCATCAGTTTGATCTGTCCTCCTTTGACTTTAACTTTGGTTTTTAGTATGATCACAACCTTTCAACTTCGCGGTCTGTATAAACTGTTCTTATCTTCTTCTCCTCTATTTGGCTCACTTAATGTGTCATAAAGGAAAGATTCTATAGTTATCGTAGTAATTGCAGTTCAAAGTCAGTCGCCATCTCATACACTTAAAATGAAAAGAGAAAATGTTACTCCTACTTTCTTGTTCCCCCCTTTGTCATCATCTTATCCCTGCTTTGAATTACCAGGTTTGGTATGAAGTCTTTTATTTATTTAGCATGTTATGTCAATGCTCGAATGAATTCCCTTTTGACCTCGAGTTTGGAAATCCTTGCCCAATGTGAAATTTTCATGAATGATGTTTCATTAAGTGTATGAAATTTTGAAACAAAAAGGGGCCCTTCTGGTTTAATGTGTAAAAGGTTTAGTTCAACTGTGATTAGGCTTAGTGCTTGACTTAGTTGGTCTTATTTGTTGTCTGAATATGCCCTTTGGCAAAAGCCTTAAAATTTCTTTTGGGAACTAATGTAGAAACAATTCCTTTTGTAAGCATGTTGAAAGCTGCAGTAAAAGGGCATTGCTATGCCTGATTATTTTAAAAGCTAACTCCTCTTTGAAAGTCTTATATTAGAGGAAGTGTGTTCACTTGGGATGATTAGAGGAAGTCTTATATCAGTATTTAGCTTCGATAATAGGAAAGGTATAAGTAGAAAATATACCCGAGTATTATAGGCATCCTTCCTGTTTAGGCTTGATATGCGTTGTACGTTGCCAGTATGCTTAATCTATATTCCGAGCATCTTCATGTGAATGAACATGTACTAGCAGGTCATGTACGTAATGTTATCAATTTCAGTTTGGGTTGTTTAGATTTCGTGCGTTTCGTCGCAAGTGTATTTCAGTTGAAGTATGTATATGAATGTATATTTGAAGTATGTTCATGAAAATATATATCCCTACGAATGTGTAATACATGAGGTAGACATTAAATATACATAGTATATGTGTAATCCGTTGGTCTGTTCTTTTAATTTGCATTATACATTTTAACTTTATTTGTTGATCACATATTAATCCTTTTCTTTCGTTTTATGCATGACCATCGCATACGAGTCCGAGAGACTCGTTCTTCTTCCGCATTCGGTGTTGGGCTCAAAGCCCAACGAAATCTTCTCTCGGTCCATCCCTGTCCATAGCAAAAAAAAATGGAAGACATAAATACTGGGCCAATGCCCAATAGGCATGAACAGTGCGCAGCAGTTTACAAATGGGCTGAGCCCATTCTCCCCAACTGCAGCTACGGATCACAGTGGCCCAAAACGAGCAGGCCCATTTGATATTAGTTGGCCCCCTTTTATTTTATTTTGTGCCTTTAACTTGTATTATGTGACTAACTTTTTATTTTGTTTTTATTTTCTTAATTTAGGTGAATCTTAGCAAATTTAGTGGGTTAGCTTTAGTATAATGGGTAGTAAATTTAAGAGAGAAACTCAATTAATACCATAAGTTTCGTTTTCCTCTCTTTAGATTAAAGTTATTTATAGTATCTTAATACTTACTTTCAGAACAATTGATTTTTAAAATAGAATATTTTGAATCAAAGGAATTATGTTTTGTTTATTACTATATTAGAAAATTAAACGTCACTAATAGAAAAAATATTAATCCGAATATATTTTATAAACAGTTTAGATTAATTTGATTATACATATTTTGAGCCGAACATAGTTAAATAAAGTTAATAAGGAAGAAAAAGAAAACCCATCACCTTTTGCATTCTATTTATAAAATAGTTTAGATTAAGTAAGCATATCTAACCAATTGAATTTTAAGGCTTCATTTACATTATTTTGAACCTTTTGCATTCTATTCATATCAAGTCTAGATTTCCTACATCACTATACTCATATAATGTCATTTTATTCCAAGTCAAATTGGCTAGGTTTTCTCTTAAAAGCTTCTATTTATATACAAGTCATTATATTTTGCAAGTCTTATTTTTAAAATAAATTATTATTTTAAGCTTAACAACATTTATAAGTTTTATTTTTAAGTGGACTACTATGTATTTCTTCAAGTTAGTTTAAATAGCATTATTATGTTTCCTTTAAAACCTCAATAACATTTACAACCTATTTTTCTTAAGATTTAAGCATTATATTTAACCTAAATTAATTAACCTAAGTTTGGTCGGATAACCGTAGTTAGCGGATTCTAAAGGATGCCTAACCCCTTCCCTTTAGGATAATATAGAGCCCTTACCTAGAATCACATTGGTTAAGCAGACTATTAACGGAGGTTTAGTTTTAACTTTACCTTAGTTAACATCGAGGTGTCCTAATTCACCGTTAAATTAATTAGGTGGCGACTCCTTAAAATAAAATAAATAGGAATCACCAAAATGTTGTACTTCTACTTTAACCCGGTTAAAATGGGGTACGACAATACTCACCTAGCTATAACTGGGTCACTAACTGGCGTAGATACCTCAAAAGGTTTAATGGATTCAGGCTCTATCCCAAACTTGCATGCAACAAATGGAGTAACATATGATAAGGTAGAACCTGGATCAATCAATGTGTATACATCATAGGAGGAAACTGATAGTATACTTGTAACAACATCAGGAGACGACTCACGATCCTGTCTACCAGCTAATGCATAGAGGCGGTTCTGAGGACCGCTCGAACTAGATGCTCCACTCCTTCCTCTATCACATCCTGCTGGTGTCTGAGAACTTTGCCCTGAAGAGCGTACAGATAAAGAAGAACCAGCTTCGGACCCTGTAGACTGAACAATACATGCGCTACCCCTCGTCGGACACTCCCTCATCTTGTGACCTGGCTGGCCACAAGCATAACAAGCATCTCATCCCAATCGACACTGTCCAGCGTGTAACTTACGTCACTGGGCACACCGTGGAAAAGTTGGACTCACCTGACCTGACTCCAGTTTGTACAGAGAACCCGAAGCTCTAAAACTCTGACCCGCTCCAGAATAAGAAGACCGATCAAACCTCTGGACTGGAAACCGCAGAGGTGCATTCGCGGCTGAATGGGATGGATACCGAGAATACTGTTGTCTTTGTTCCCCTCTGAACTCACCAATAAAATATAAAGATTTAGCCCTCTTACCATGACCCCGGTCACGCTCACACTCTGTCCTCCGCTGACGCTTACGATCTTCCAGATTCTATGTGTATGCCTATATACGGGAAATATCCATACCCGGCTGTAACGCAGCTGTCGTGCACTCATCAATCAAATGTGGCCCTAAAACAGCCATGAAACGATGAACTCGGTCCTCCATCTTTGCCACCATAGCTGGGGAATATCTAGCCAATGAATCAAAGTATACACTGCACTCCTGAACACTCATACTGCCCTGCTGGATATGCAAAAATCTGTCTGCTCGGGCCCGCCGAACCTCTGGCGGCAAATAATGACGAATAAAGGCAACTGAAAACTCTCGCCAAACGGTTGGAGGGGCATCCTCTCCCCTAGATAGCTCTCATGTCTAATACCACTGTGCTGCAATATCACAGAGTCTATAAGAAGCCAACTCCACTGATTCAACCTCATCAGCATGCATGACCCTCAGAGTCCTTTGCATACTATCAATAAAGTCTTGAGGGTCCATATTCTGCCTCAACACGAAGAATTGTGGGGGATCTAAACCAAGAATATTCTTAACCCTCGCACTACTAGCCCCCTGATCAACACCAACTCCCTGACGCTGAGCCTGAGCGGCTACCAAACTAGTCAACAACTGTATAGCATCCCGCATATCCTGGCCTGGTGCATCTGGCTGGGGGACTGGAGGTACTGGGGAAGGTGCTGGAGCTGGGGCTGGCTCCCATCTAAGCTCCTTAAGTACGGGTGGGGTATCATTCTGAGACTCGCCCTGAGCGCTGGTAGTCCGCTGAATATGGTTAGTAGCCTCACCAGCCACTCTCTTGCCCTTCTGGGCAGCTGTAGCTTTCTTCGGAGGCATCGTTGAAATCAGAACAAATTATCAGAAAGTGAACTCTTAACGCACGGCTCTATCGTACGATCTAAGAGAGAAAGAATGACAACATCCTAAATGTCCTGCAGCCTCCTGTCTATAAGTGTGGTGCACAACACACCTATAAACAATACTCTACTAGACACGATCTATAGATAACCCTAGGACGAAACTGCTCTGATACCACTTCTATCACGACCCACACCGGTGAGTCATGACGAGTGCCTGACCTCTACTGACCAGACACCCTTACACTTGCTTAGCTATCACAGAAAAACAGGGTGGCCCATATCTGACTCATAACTGAACTATGCTGACTCTGAAAGAACAACATCAAGAACTCCCAACCACCTGTGTATATATATATATATATGCATCTATTGAAATAACAGTGCAAGCCAACTAGGCCGCTACATACGCTGTACACAAAAGAATAGGAGCTACAAGGCTACGTAACATGCCAACTATATATAACTGTCTACAGACCTCTACTAGAATACAAAGCTGTAGAAAGGACGGGACAGGGCCCCGTCATACCCATATGTACATATCAAAATATCATACCAAAATAAACTACTGCTCCGGAATGAGTGGAGCTCACCTACTACAATTAAGTGGAAGTCTTACTAAGCTGGACCGCCTGTCTGTCTACCTGGACCTGCGGGCATGAATGCAGCCCCCCGAGCAATAGGGGAGTCAGTGCGGATAATATACCGAGTATGTAAGGCATAAAAACAACAAGTACATAAGAATCATGAAAGACATCTGAAACATGAAAGCTAATCTCAGTATCTGAATGCATCTGTAACTAAACACCTGGGAGTATCTGCATAACTTTGTATAAATGAAAGTGCCTCTGAGGGCGTATGGTATGCATAGGTCATAATATAATAATTAGTGCTAAGGAACGTACAACCCAATCCATAAATGTTAGTGCTGTGGAACGTACAACTCGATCCATATATCATATCCCATCGGCCTCTCTGCGGCCATCATCATCATCATTGTGCACCAGCTGATCAGGTGGTAATGCGTATATAACGCTTATCCCTTTCCCCATACCCCATATACATATAATATACACGTATATAACGCCTTCTGGTCATGGGTCAATATGCATATGTATAATGAATGCAATGCATAAGTACAATGAGTAACTAGAACTCTCAGAATGACATAAGGTCGTACTACCTCCGATAGACACCTTTTAAGCTAACATCATCAATATAAGAGATCTCAAGACCCAAGAACAGAAGGAACAATAATAAGAGAGGTATAGGAATATCAAATACTACGGTACTCCTAATGCTTTTAAGAGTAGAGTAATATGGAAGTTTATTCATTCGTTTGTTCGCCCATATCATAAGGATCATGCCAAACTGAAAGAAAGGACAGCCTTAACATATCTTGGAGCGTATCTAATCGTCCAACGTCTACTTCTCGAACTCACAAGTCTACAATCAAGACAACATATGCCATAATTAGACCATTTACGTCACTTACTATCCAATTCAAGTACGAAAGGAACTTAACGAATTTCGGACAACATCTCCTTTGTAAACTTAACAATCCCTCAATTTCCAATGCAACCCAAACACCAACAACAACTTCAACGACATCAATAACATTATATGACAACATAAACAAGCAAGAATCTCTCCAAAAATCTAATCAAAATCAGCCCACAAGGGAACCACATCAACAAACTAGTTTATGCCTTCACAACCTCTTGTCCTTCACCTTAAATCACTAAAACTCTTGATAATTAACTCAAAAACAAAATAAGAATCATATGCATACCTTGAAGGAACTATAATTCCAAGAATCCAACTTCAACTCCAACTCCTAAGCTCAACAACTCGAATGGAACCCTAGAAATAACTTTCCCTTCACTAGCTCGGGTTTACGGGGCTCAGATCTTGCTAAAACTTGCTCTAATATGATGGGAAATGTTGAGAGGAAAATATCTTAGGGTTTTCTCTGATTTTGGGATGAAAATAATGAATTAAAACGTGAGTTTGCATATATATAGGTGGAACTAGAAAGTTCCAGCGAGGCGGGTTGACGGATGGATCGACGGTTTGTTGACGTGTCGACGGCTCGTCGACGTGCTCCGTCGACCTGCCACCTGAAAGTTCAAAGACGGAGGCTCGTCGACGGCGTACAACGACGACTCGTCGACGTGTCGACGGCCCGTCAAGGGGGATTGGTTTCTGCAGGTTTTCCTGAGTCGTTCCAACTCGCGTCTATTCGATTCGTTTAACTTCTAATCTTATCGTATTGCAAAGAACATATACTTGTACTTCAGTATACGCGAGTTAAGGTACTTAATATCTCGAAAAGTTGGGTGCGGATCTCCGTACTAAGGGAATAAACCACCAATAAGCCAAGGACTTTCTTGCGACGAAAGCGAGAGGTGTAACACTATACTTCTCTACCAGTCTCCTTACAAGATGAATGACTTATGTCGTCGATCGCCTGACATGAATCCAACCCAATTCATTTGAAATTATTACATTATTAATTTTAATATAGACACATTCTTTTGTAATATTATTCTATAATATCTTTATAAGTTCAGCTAATCATTCAAGATTTTAAAATTTTGATATTTACTCTAATATTTATTTACTATCATGATGTATTTCTATATTAAAGTAGGGATTAATTATACTAAACACCCCTACATTATGACTCAATTTCAAATTACCCCCTGTATTTTAAACCATATACTGACACAATTCATAAACTTACACTCTCACGAGGTGCATCTGTAATTAATTATATTAAAATATAATTATTAAAGCCAAATTAAAATATTATGCATTTATTTTTATGAAATGTAAAAAGAGAACAAATACTTTTATTGAAAATCTTTATTTACGCCTTTGATTAAAAAAGAGAATAGATATTTTTGAAATATGTATCTGTTGAAATTCTTAAATAGGCAGCATACACAGATTAATAACTAGAATCTTTAGGTATTTAGCAAAAAAAAAAAAATTGTTTGAACCTCTTCAATATAATTACATTAGTCCTATTTTACTAAAAATATTTAAACTTCTTATACAATGGAAAATACACACAATTGAAACTTCACCTAACTAAGTAAATATAAGATAATTTAGAAGCGGCAGTAAAAATAAAGAAACTGAAACAAAAATGATAGGGGTGTATGATATTTTTTTTTAAACATATACATGGTATATTTAAAATTGAGGGTGTTTACTGTAATTAATTTATTATTTTAATTTGCGGTTATAAGAGTTAAATTTTCTAATTTGATAGTTAGTATAGTATAAACATTACGTACACGGTATTAACTGGATATCCCAGCACTAACTGTGAGATTAATTTTGTACCTTATTTGGTAGAAGGTATAAATTTATCCTGCTTGTACCAAACAAAGTATAAAGTGCATCTCAAACTTAAAGATGGGATATTCCATCTTATCCCATTAATCCTGGAATTATTTTATCCCATCTCCTAGATGGGATAAATTAGTCTCAAAAAATGAGATAAATTAAATCCTGGGATAACTTTGTCTACGTACCAAACGACCACTAGGTACTTTCCAAATAAGTATTATTGTTATAAAATAATAAAGTAAGCAAGAACAATATTGTAGACAAAGAGAGAAGAAAGGAATTCTTTTATTTCTCTTGTTTGGGATTCTTTTAACTTGGTGTCAAAGTCACAAACCCTAAAGTTTCTCCTAAAGATAGACATCCATATTTAAATAATATTTATAACACTCCCCCTTGGATGTCTATTTGGTAGATAATGTGTCTCGTTAAAACTTTACTAGAAAAAACCCAGCGGGAAAAAATCTAGTGAAGGAAAAAGAGTACACATTTTTAATAATACGCTATTTGGTTTCCTCATTAAAAACCTTACAAGGAAAAACCCAGTGGGACAAAAACCTTGAAAGGAAAAAAGAGTACAACGTGTATTAACTCCCCCTGATGAGAACTTCAATCCAAAAACTTGAATCTTCACATCTCAATCTTGAGCACCATCTTCTCGAAAGTTTCAATTGGTAGAGACTTGGTGAATAAATCAGTCATATTATCGCTTGAGCAAATCTCTTGCACGTTGATATCACCATTCTTCTAGAGCTCGTGTGTGAGGAACAACATTGGTGAAACCCGCCTTGTGCTTTTATGAATCCTCTTTTTAGTTGGGCTATGTATGTTGCTGCATCTTCAGTCTTTGGATAGAGTTGCATTGGTATATAATATTATTGAAATCACTCCAAGTGCATTTCTGACTTGCTTTATAAACAGATGTTACCTTTATATGACTTGACTGTCATGTAAAACAACATCGTATGACTATAATCCCTCATAGTCATAGCAAAATATATAAATGCATTAATTGCATAAAGATATGACACTTAGGACAAAAAATTCTGCAAGTTTCTCATTTCAACTTCTTTCAACAGATAATAAATTGCTTTTGGGAACTCTTTAAGAGTTTCAATAATATTCAAGTAATCAACTTGCACCAATAATATGACATATTTTGATTTTCACAAAGTCATAAGGATAAATAGAGTTATTTGTGCCCTTAGTCAGTAAATATTCATTAAGGTGATAAAATTGCATTCACCTTGCTTCACTTAATTCATATGAGAATTATGAACAAATTTCTACAACTTGTATATGCTTCAGGCATTTAAAATTCTTCAGGAATTTTCATATAATTTTGTCAAGTAATTCACATAGGTTGTGACAACATCTATTTCTATTTAACTATGTGACATCTTCTGGTGTCTGAACAACATGTCCAATAAGCTTTACACTTACCAAGATGCGTCATTTCACTTGATAATAATTTCTACGTTAGCATGCTTTAATAGACGTAGAATTTAGATCCTCACAATCTTTTACAATATTGCGCTATATTGTACCAAAGATATCGTCGACTCTATATATTATTTGTATCGGTTCGCAATGTGACATAACTTATTGAGATCTCATCACTTCCATTATTTTTATAGGTACCTAAACCTCTCATGAGATTTCATGAAGTGTTATGTCGTAGGCTCTTCAAGAGCACATTGCCTCCTTATAATGATCATTGATCATTTGCTCCTCTTTCTTTTCAATGATTATTGCGTTTGGAACCGATTAGTCTACCACACTTCATGCATGTTGTAGATTCTGTCCTTCAGGGACATGAATTTAATAGGAGCATTTTGCAGCTAAAATTAGAAATTAATTTTGGGTCAGCAAATGCTTCTAGCATTTGAGTTGAATTATCTTTTGAATGAGGATCATACTAATGATAATTCATAACATATTCATTAGTTGCTTATTCTCTCCCCCTTATGTTAGAAAAAACTAACATATATCCCATCTTCTTTGGGGGAATCCATCTTTGTGCATCATGGTAGATTAATTAATCGTATACCACACATAAAAACTGTTAGATTGAAATATCTGGTTCCTAAACCTGGACCAATTGTGAGGGTGGAATTTATCATAATTTATTGGTCTGAAGCATACAAGTGATGTTGTATACAATATATAATATCTCAGACCTGCACATAAAGCTTTGTTCTCATAAGCAATGGTTTAGCTATTTATCGGAGGCATTCAACGCCAAACTGGCTTGGTATAAACTAGCATTAACAAGATTAATTATCTTGATTACATAATCCGAAAATTGTGCTCTCAACTCAATTATTTTGAGCAAGTAACTTTTCATATATCAAACTGCGGGCGGGTTGACAATTAACGCACATGTGACTGTCTTATCGATGCATCTATTTAAAACATCACATAATAAGTGAACGAGCCCATATTCACCTTTTATATTTTTCCAGAATTTAGGGAATTCAATCCCAACATTAGCCAGTATAATCAACTTATCATGAGAACAAGCAACAAAAATAATTCTTTAAAGAATCTTCTAGTTCTTCAATATATGTCAAATACTCAATTTGCACATCATATTTGAATCGGGATAGCCAAACTGCTCATGCCGACTAATAAAATTATTTATAATAGTAAACTTCAAGTTTACCATGTCATGTGCTATTTGTTTTAGTAAACTTCTGGTTTACTATGACATGAATTATTTTTGTACCAATAAACTTCTGGTTTATTGTGACATGCAATTCATTATGCTTATATTTGTAGTACAAATCGGGTAACCTTTCATATTCATATTTCTTTTCCACCATGATATTTTGAAGATATTTAGTCCTCCAATCATTTAAATCTTCAATATGATAGTCATTTACTTTAGTAAACTTCGGGTTTACTAGAACTTGTGTTTCGATCATCACACCTTCAAATATTACAATCTAGAATGAATGACATAATAGTATATAAGCACTTCAGGAGCCTTTAGTTTATTCTCCATAATCACATATTGTTCGGACACTACTGGTGTCATGATACTTGTAGACAAATGATTAGGCTCTTCTGGACCTTGATCATTAATTTTGTACTACCAAATATTGCTTAGATACTGCTGGTATCATAAAAGAGTTTTAGTTAGACACTGCTGGTGTCATGAAATGGACAGTAATTAAATGGACATCTAAAAACAATACAATTTATAAATGATTAAACATTAAGTTCTAAACTTCAGTATTTCAAACATCTCCTTCAGCGAGATTTGCTATTAACGTCTGCATATTTTGTATCTTAGCGGTGACCACAGAAATATTACATCCTTGATCAAGAAAAATACATGAATTTGTTATTTCCTTCAGGGAAATCAATAACAACTAATCATGCTATCAATGTGGTTATAATAGAAAATATTCTATAAAATCTTTTTCATTTGCCTTGAAATGATATATAATAAAAGTATCCAAGATAATTTGACGTACGACAGGTACGTGCAGCAATGACCTTCATACCACAAAATAACATCTATATCTTTTGCTATTTTATCTCTTCAGGAGGTATGTTGTGGTATTTCTTCATTCACTTCGGGGAATGAAACTTGACTTATTTAGATGAACTTTTTCCATAATTTTCAATAGCTCATTATTTCTCTCAACCACAAGAAAATATCGCTCAATATATTTCTCAAACCTTTTTCAGCTTGTCAAAAGTCATACCAAATACTTCTAGATTTATTACTTTAGGTATCCACAAAAACCTATCACAAAGTATATATTCAATTTAATACGCTCAAGCATATTTTGATTGACAAAAAAAAAAAAATGTCTCAGTTAACTAGGCATGACTTTTGCTATCAGGACACCAAAAGGTATATGATTTTAAATTTATCATTAGTAGTTCATGTAGTTGGGTGATATTATAAATTGATGGCAGACAAAAAAAAAAAAAAAACATCAGAGTAGTTTTGATTTAACACTGTTCTACTCAAACACATAAATATGTGTGTAAAACATAAGCCAGGTAGACAGATGAGATATGAGCACAACCAATAAACTAAACATAAGAGAATTAATTCAGCAAAATATAGTCATGTGTATTTGTATAAGGTATAATTTGAACTAATTGAAGAATTGAAAGTATCCAGCAAGTCACGTCATTATTCTTGCACAGGAAAAACCGTTCATACTTGATAGTGAAAGGTTATTTTTTTTTCTTTTTTTTTTCATCTCTGCTGGAGATGGGTCGTTATAACTTCGCAACCAAAACGCACGTCTGTAGTTATAAACCTTACTACATGCTCTCATTCACTTCAGTGAATGAATCTGTATTTGTACGGTTCATCAAAAGCGTCTGTTCTTCGAGAAGGAAACATATATAATCATGTGAACGTGCCTTAATCATATAAAATTATGATCTCTTATAATCTCTTTTAAAATATTGTTACTTCTGAAACAAATCGGGACATATAATATAGAGAATCCTTCTCAAACATATCTTCAATCATAATCACAAGCCTTTAGAAATATTGCCACTTCTGGTGGTTATTTATTTCTTCCAAATTCTCATTTAGCCATTAAGAAATATGAAATTAACATCATAATTCCTCTTAACATTATTGTTCTTCGGGAACAAATTTGAGGCATAAATAATTCAGAACCAATTAGGTTCTCTCAAATAGGATAAACCAAACAAAGTGGATACCATTAGTAGCAGAAGACAAAGACATCCAATATAAAAGCAATACCAACTACAATTCATTCTTTGATTTATCGCTACATATTTTTATTTGTTCAATTCAACTAATAATTAGTGTTGAAAATATCTGAAAGTGCAAAACTTTAGAATTCTCATATCCTTTGCTTAGTTTCAGCCAATAATGGAATCATGCTACTTTGTTAACTTAGAAAGGAAACAGTATGCTAGAAACGAATACCAAGCCACTGTACAATATGATTTATTAAGGATACATACCTCATGAAGTGCAAACAGACTCCAAACCATACACTGGGAACTGTACGTTCTCCTCTAGGGGTGGGCATAAATATCGAAAATCGAAAAACCGAACCGAACCGAATGAATTCGGTTTTTTGGTTTTCGGTGTTTCGATTCGATTCCGGTTTTTTTAAATAGCAAATTCGGTGTTCGGTTTTGGAATTTCATTTTTTCGGTTTAACCGAATATTTAATATAATATTTTTTTATATCAATATATAATATATATCAATATCAATTTAAAAGTATCTCAAGGCACTGAGATGAATAATACTGTCTGAAATTTAAGATTCTGATTTGTCTGAGAGAAAAAACTTCCTTGTCTATCAATTTCTTCCTCCAAGTTTCAGCTGCTGCAGTTGCTGCGGCTGCTGCTGGCTAGTGCTGGCTGCTACTGCCTGCTGCTGTTGCTAGCTAGTGCTGGTACTAAAGACATTCTTGATATGTTGATCATGAATCATTTGGAAACAGGTGACTATTGCTTAACCAATGCCAAAAAGCCGAATTAGAAAATCGAAACCGAACTTCAAAACACTGTACCGAACCGAACTAATTCGGTGCGGTGTTCGGTTTCCACTTAAAAAAAATCGAAACCGAAATATCGAACCGAACCGAATAATCGAACGCCCACCCCTATTCTCCTCCAGTGAGTAATATGTTAATACAACAGATCTCTGCCCGTGACAAATATAGCATCAATTTAATTTTCCTAGATTTCGCTTAAGTTTCCTGAGAAGGTAGTATTGATGCGGAACTAAACTTCAATAAAAAAATTAGTGACTCGTGCTGATAACGTGTTATAAAATAATAAAGTAAGCAAGAATAATATTGTAGACAAAGAGAGAAGAGAGAAATTCTTTTATTTCTCTTATTCGAGATTCTATACAATGAAGAGAACATCTGTATTTACGGGAGAAAATTAACTTGATGTACCTTAGAGAACTAAGACATGGATATTTAAATAATATTTATAACAATTATGAAATTCTTTGGGTTTTCCGTTTGCCTAAATAGGAGAAATTTTGTTTTTGACGCGCCAATGAGCAATGTATGTTTGACGAAGAAGAAACGTCCGAAATCCGAATTGAATGAAGCTTCAATAAACCCTGAACATCATCATCGTCTGTTTTGTTCATCAAAAGCGATCTCCCTTTGTCCATACCAGTAAGTTCCTTTTTTGGCGACTCTTTTTGAATTCCCTTGTTAATTTAAGCTTTGAAGTAGCTAACAAGGTACTTTAGTTGTTTAGACCTTTTAAATTGTTGTTATGTAGATGTTCAATGCCAGAAGGTGTTAAAGTGAAAGCTCTTAGTTATCTGGTTGAAAAATTTCTGGGAAATACTCAAGGGTTATGCGGGAATGGAATTGTGCAACCAACATGCAAATTAAGTGCCTTCTTTAACGGTTCGGTTAAAAGAGTGCTTTTTGAACCTTCAAATATATATTGTCCTTCACATATCTCTTCTTTCTATCTTTTTAACACATGGACACGTACATATACATAAATAAACTGTGTTGCATTTTGTGATTGGATTCTGCGTACAGTAGACTGTTTTTGGCCAGCAGTTTTGCGCAATGGGGGCATATACGTGGGCGGGTTGATCAATGATTTTAACTGTGTATGTAGGAAGTATTACTAAGACCTACTACTTTATGGCAATGGGTGTGAACTTAGTACCCAAATAAACGTCCTTTTTTTTTTTTAAGTTGTTCAACTCTTTATATATAGTTAAATTACAGATAGTATGTGGGGGAGCCCCTGTGGCTGATAAAGTGCATCTGATCCTGTGCCGGAGAAACATTTTTGATCATTTATCTTACTTGTTTGTGATTTTTATTGTTTGATTTATGAATAGAGATGTCTTGACGGTCTTATTGGATAATATGCATCATTTTTGTGTGGCAGTGGACTTAGAGGCTGGAGTTGCTACAATAGATTGTTCTGCTGAAAGCCAGGTCGTGGCATGTGAAGATAATGTGGTTCGTGAACCATTTATTGGGATGGAGTTCGAGTCAGAAGATGCTGCCAAGGAATTTTATGATGACTATGCTAGGCGTGTTGGGTTTATCATGCGCATTGATCAGTGCCGGCGTTCAGAAGTCGACAAGAGAATCCTTTCACGGCGTCTTTCATGTAACAAGCAGGGCTATTATGTGAAAGTGAAAAACCATTATGGACCACCTAGAAAAACACGCACTAGCACACGAGAAGGGTGCAAGGCTATGATGTTGGTAAAGGTTAACAAGTCTGATAAGTGGGTTGTAACGAGATTTGTGAAGGAGCATACCCACCCATTGGTTTCTTCTGTCTGTTCTTCTGGTAATCCAATGGTAAGCAAAGCTTGTGTAGTTCATTTAAGCTTACTTGTTTTTTGGTTTCAGTTCAATCTTTCAAGTCAATTTACTATGTGTCATCTCATGAAATATGTTTAGTGCACAAATTCTTGGGTGAAAATTTTATGTGCATCCCGCTTTCCTTTCTTGGGTCTTCTCTTGTTTGAGATAGAATAACTCATCTAATCTAACTGCTACCAGGCCTTCCTAAATTCATATGGATTAGGAGAAAAGGGGGCTGGGTGATTGAATATCAATTAGCTTTACCAGTTACTCATCTTTTTATCCTCCATCTGCGTTATTCTGTCCATCACGTCCTCTGTGTAATCACCGATTTCCATTCAGATACATACAGCTTAGGAGCAGTATGAAAACAAAACATAGCAGCCTGGCTATTTATCTTATTGCAGTTTTTCTTGCTAAGTGGTCCACGAATTTTCTGTCCTCAATTTGTGTTTGATTCTGAGCACGCTTGTAAGAATGCGTAATTGGATTTCAGACACATCTTAATGATGATCAGAAGATGCAGCTCTCTGTTGATAAGATTTGATTGGCATCGTAAAGATGGAAATCTTTGCAGACCACAAAATGGCAAGATTGTTGCTTAACCTCTGCAATCTATACTTTCAAACACCAGATACAGTTTCTTTCATTTTGTAATCTTAAGATCTAGAATAGGTAATTTCCCAACGACTCTGATCCGGTCAATCTGAAATCCTAGAACATCTTTTATTGGTGAATGTATTTTTCCTGATATAGTTGGCCATTCATGTTGCATTTTATGGCAGTTAGGTGGATACTTTGATTAGCAATCTCAGTAAAGCATCTTTTTATCATCTAGCTTGGCTGTAGGGGCAAAACAAAAAACAAAAAAGAGGGGGAGAAGAGGAATCCTTTTCATGGGTGAGCCATAGTTGGCCAAGAACATAATCCAAGTAGCTTCATTGCTTTTAAGTTTTAATTAGTTCTGCTGAGTTCAAACTTCAAAGTTGAGTTGCTTTTTACATGCTTTTTAACAAAGTTTGACAATTAACCACTGTCACTTGACTGACTTGGGAGTTGAGATCGATAATATTTGCAAGACCATATGTTGTGCTTTTGAGTTTGTGTGCATTCTTCGTATAAGACCTAGTGTAAGTAGATTCAAGAAGCCTCTCAATCAAGTTAGTTTCTCTACTATGAATATATGATTGCAGCTGTTACATTTATGTGGAAAAAGTTTCAGAACTCAAATATTTAGGTAACCTGTGAGGAGATTAGTTATTATGCTGAGTTAATCACCTATTGGTATAGATCATGAGGACATGATTCATATTTATCTAGTAGTTCGAAATAAAATAAAATAATATTATCTTTGAGATGAGCATTTCTCTTTAAATTACAGATATAGTTTATTCGCTTTAGGAGTTCTGACTGTTACGAAGTCCTTTTCTATAAATAGGACCCCTGTGTACTTGTTGAAGAGGAGTTGAACAAAATGATTTAATTCAGTATCACAATCCTTCTTTCAGTCTGTCTCCCTGTTTTCATTCTTTTCTCTCTTCCTCTCTGTTTTCCCATTCTTTGTTTCTGTCTCTATTTCTCATTCATTCTTCTCTTCTTTCTCTGTCTATGTTTTCTCCGTTCTTTTATTTCTCTGTTCTTTTCCCTTCTTGTGCTCCACCACCTTTCTGATACATTTTGCCTAAGTAGATTTTTTTTTTTTGAAAACAGTAGTAATAATTTATTGAAATGATTGGGCACAAAAACACCCACATACAACAACAACAACAACAAGCCCAGTATAATCCCACCATGTGGGGTCTGGGGAGGGTAGAGTGTACGCAGACCTAAACCCCACCTTGAAAGGTAGGGCGGCTGTTTCCGAAAGACCCTCGGCTCAAGAGAGGAAAACAAGACAAAACGTCAGATAGGACCAAACATATCGAAAACAATATGAAAACAAGGAATAACAAAAGCGAGAAAGTCATGGTAGAACAGTCCGGAAAGAAAGGAGCATTAACTACTATAGATAAATAAGATAACCAAAGTACAACGACCCAACAAATAGAAGCAGCAATCAAATGCAAAAATCAAATGGCAATAAACAAATGAGCAAAACTACAACTACTATGGTGAAAGGATAAGCCACCTAGCCTTCTATCCTAATCTGAGTCCTCCACAACCTCCTATCTAAGGTCATGTCCTCGGTGAGCTGAAACTGTGCCATATCCTGTCTAATCACCTCTCCCCAATACTTCTTCGGCCTCCCTTTACCTCTCCTGAAACCGTCCATAGCCAACCTCTCACACCTCCGCACTGGATCATCTGTGTCTCTCCTCTTCACATGCCCAAACCATCTCAGCCTCGCTTCCCGCATCTTGTCCTCCACCGATGCCACTCCCACCTTGTCTCGGATATCTTCATTCCTAATTCTATCCCTCCTAGTGTGCCCACACAAAAACACCCACATACAAGAATTATACTAAAAAGTAGAAAACCAACATAAAGATATGGTTTTATATGAATGACACAACTTCACAATTACCATTTCAAAAAGAAAAAAAGGAAATAAGAGATGAGAGACTATTCCTCAATTGTACAAAGTTCCGCTCTACACTTTCAAAAGATCTATTTCTTTCTCTCCAAACGACTCACGTAAGTGCTTGTGGAGCAGCGGTCCATCTGTTGCGTCTCCCCTTCCACCTACCACAATTCCAACTGAACAATAGGTCTTTCAAGGTGTGTGGAATCACCCGACTAGCCTAAGCGGAATATTTTGAAAAGAAAGAAAATGGCTTCATCAGCATTAAAGTTCACCTTCTGAATTTCTCTAAATGTACATTAGTAAAGCGTGAAAAAGCAGTTACACTCTTTCGTTTTTGCTCTTAAGTATTTTCACTTGATTCATATGCTCCAGTGGCCACTACACTCTCACTTTTGACGACATCCCGACTGCACTCTTTTTTCTAATCTTTTTTTGGGCACCAATACGCCCATCTATATTTTCTAAAAGGTTGACTCCTGTCCTTCAATCAGTTTCTGGTGAAGGATTTAGTAAAACAGAGGGAAATTTTTGGAACTTAAAATGTCAACACTATTTCTTCACATATCTTTATCCTTTATTACACACCAGATTAATCTGCAGCTTCCAGTCCTCTGTTATTATAGCTGCAAGTTTTTCTCTAAATGCTCAACCCAGCTGTTTTCTGTTCTTTTTTAATTTTTTAATTTTATACTACTTTGGATGTAATAGGTGAAAGAGAAGAGTTAATGAAGATAAGATCAAATTCAAAACTAGAGAAAGAAGCTACACTTCATGTAGAACGAATTACTGGGATTAATGCAGGAACAGTAACAGTAACGAGAAGAAAGAGATAGCTGAAGATTGAAAGAAGCATTAGGAACATAAACAATACGTAGAAAGTTAAGGGAAAAAAAGAGAGAAACAAATAGAATGACAATTTTCTGCCTGATTATTATCTCACGTTATGCTAAAGCTGGTTATCTTGTTCATGCTTTGGGGTGGGATAAGTCAATAACTCTTCTAACAAGCATATATATATTGATTAATTGAATGCTGTAGTTATCAAAAGATTACAAAAGCTACAGGGAGGTCTGCTACAGTCCTTTCTTCCCACAGAATATTATGTTATGCACATGACTACAGCCTAATTATTAATATTAACTAGGAGCAAAAGAAGGAAAATAGAGCTGCAAAACAAGTAAATAAGAGAGAAAAGCGAAGAGGAATTTGATAGCTAGAAGAAGCATTGGCAGGGCAAGAAGAAATGAAATAAGTAATGTAAGTAATAGAACACTAGAGAAAGGCTTCATGGGAATGAGTTTCTATATACCTTGCGCTTCTATCCATTTTATATACATGTCTTTACAATGAGAACTTTACACGATGTGGGACACTAATATGTACAGCTATATTGATCTATCTAATACTCCCCCTCCAGCCACCATACACATCGTTTATGCGAGTTTGTTACGTATATGACTAACTCGAGGATCTGCCAGAAATTCGGTAAATATGTCTGCAAGTTGATCATTGGACTTTGCCAATCTCGTGACAATATCTCCATAGAGTATCTTTTCTCTCACAAAGTGACAATTAATCTCTATTTGCTTGGTCTTCTCATGGAATACTGGATCTGAAGCAATATGAAGCAAAACTTGTTTTTTTTTTTTTTGAGACTTGTAACAGTTAATCTATATATCCACAGGTGTACTACATCAAAATATGTAGTCCCCCTCCAAAAGGTTACATTCACAGCATTGATCTCTACTGTTTTCCATTCTTACAAGAGATCTAACACATCAAAAATATCTTCTGTCTGACCTAAAATTTCCTGTTTACACCAAAAGTAAAAAAGAGCTAGACAATTCATCTTTAACTTCTGTAAATTGTTCTGCTTGTTCTCAAAACATCTCAGGTTCCTTTCTTTCCAAACAGTCCACCAGATACATGATGGGACAATCTTCCATCTCTCCTCTTTTCTTGTTACATTCCCATCCTTGTTCCAACACTTTAACACTCCTTCTATGCTCCCAGGCTTCACCCATCTGATCTTTCCTCAGGTTGATAAACATCTTCCACAGCTGGTATGTCCATTTGCAGTGCAAGAAAAGATGACTGATTGTCTTATTATGATCCCCACACAAAAAACATCTAGAATATAAGTGAAAACCTCTTTTGTTCAGGTTTTCATGAGTCAGCACTGCCTCTTTTGCCAACAGCCAATTTGAACAGTTCACTTTATAAGGTACTTTTGTCTTCCATATCATCTTCCATGGCCATCCCTCTTCTTGAAAATTTGGGACATTCAGGTCTTTGTATGCTGAGTTTACAGTGAAAATTCCTTTGCTATCCTTCTTCTACTCCAGAGTATCCCTTTCCCCTGTTAAGTTCATGAATGCTGCCATTGTATTGTGGAATTCTGCTACCATCTCCATTTCCCAATCATCCAAGTGTCTTCTCGGTCCAGATCCCACCCTTGTCCAGTCCACATATCAGCAACAGTAGCATGTTGCTTTTGACTAAGAATGAACATATCAGGGAATTTCACCTTCAGAGCTGTGTCACCCAACCATATATCATTCCAAAAGGATACTTTTACCCCATTACCAACTTTGCATCTAATCCTTGCAAGCATTATCGGCCAGTGATTCCTGATTTCCCTCCACACAGTGCATCCATATGGAATATTAACCATGTTTGTTATCCACTTGTCCTCCAAACCATATTTAGCAGTAATGACTTCCTTCCATAGCATGTCTTCCTTTGTAGCAAATTTCCATAGCCACTTCATCATCAAACTTTGGTTTTGCAATTTCAAATCTCTGATAGCAATCCCCCTGTCTTCTTGCTCACAGTCAGTTCTTCCCACTTGACTAAGTGAAATTTCTTCTTATCTTCATTGCCCTGCCACAGAAAGTTCCTTCTAAGGGTGTAAATTCTCTTGATTACATTGAGAAGGGATTGGAAATATGGACATCATATAAGATGTTAAGGCATCTAGTACACTATTGACCATGGTCAATCTTCCCCCAAGGGAAAGATATTGGCTTTTCCAGTTTATCAGCTTCTTCTCACATTTTTCTAGAACTCCATTCCATATTCCTTTTGACTTGCTCTTGGCTCCCAAAGGCATGCCCAAATATGTAGTTGGAAGCAAAGGCGAATCTAGGATTTTTAGAGCATGGGTTCACCACAAAAAAAAAAAAAAAAAAAAGGAAAAAAGTGTGTTTAGTGGGATTTTTTTTTTTTTTGGAGAAACTGGTACTGTTGTATTCCTCAGCATTAAGGGTATGCTGGCGACCTCCAAAAACAGACTGTAAAGAAAAAGATTTTAAAGATAAAGATAAACTTACAGTGCTCCTAGTAAATCTACAAGGTCATCTACATTCTCTATACATTGTTCTTTACACCAAAAATAGAAAGATACAATACAATTTTCCTTCACTTTCTGAATATAATTTAATGTATCTTCAAAACATCTCCCATTTCTTTCTTTCCATACTGTCCACCAAATGCATGCGGGGATTACCCTCCACCATTTTTTCTGTCTCTTGCTTCCCCCTCTTCTGATCCAACAGGTCAGTAAATCAGCAGTATGTTCAGGCATTGTCCATTTTACTTCTGTGAGACCTAAGAACATTGACCATAATTGTGCTGTAAATCTATAATGAAGAAAGAGATGGCTGTTTGTTTCTCTTGTCTGCATACGTAGAAAACATCTGGCACAACGGGTCGGCCTTTTCTCTGAAGCACCTCTTGAGTTAGGCATGCCCTTCTTACAACCAACCAAGTGAAGCATCTTACCTTTGTAGGTGCTATACTTTCCCAAACATTCTTCCATAAACCTGGTCTCCCTTCACTAGCAACCATGTTTCTTTTCCTGTACAACCTCTTAACTTAAAAGGCTCCATCAGAGTTGTGTCTCCATCTAATAGCATCAGGTATATTGGTTGTACCAGTGAACAAACCACTATCCTTCAAAAGTTCTGCCACTCTTTCCACCTCCCAATCATTCAGATGTCTCCTGAAAAGCAGGTTCCAACCTTGAGGTGTCCAGCAATCACCAATTGTAGCATTCGGATTTGAACAAATGGAGAACAGATCAGGGAAAACATCCTTAAGTGAAGTTCCTTTTATCCAAACGTCATTCCAGAACAGTACCTTAGAGCCATTGCCCACTCTAAGACATGTATCTTCTTTCAGCATGTTCCACAAAGCTCTGATAGTTTTCCAAACTCCTACACCATAAGTGTTGTTGACTTCATCTGTACACCAATGATTGTGTTGTTCATATTTACTTTGAACAACCTCTCTCTATAGTGAATGTTCTTCCTCATTAAACCTCCATAACCACTTTATCATAAGACAATTGTTGTGTAGCCTTAAGTTCCTAATGCCCATCCCCCCCCCACCAAGACATGTATCTTCTTTCAGCATGTTCCACAAAGCTCTGATAGTTTTCCAAACTCCCACACCATAAGTGTTGTTGACTTCATCTGTACACCAATGATTGTGTTGTTCATATTTACTTTGAACAACCTCTCTCTATAGTGAATGTTCTTCCTCATTAAACCTCCATAACCACTTCATCATAAGACAATTGTTGTGTAGCCTTAAGTTCCTAATGCCCATCCCCCCCCCCGTTTCTTGCTTTTTTGGACTACCTTCCATTTAACCAGATTATAGCCTTTTCCTTCTTTGTTACCGTGCCGCAAGAACTCTCTTCTCAGTTTGTTTAGTGGGAATTGATCTCTAGTTCTCTGGGTAAATAACTCAACCTTCAACCAAGTGCACCATTTAGCCTTATTGTAGTATGTATTCCTGCAGGTAATATTATACCAATTTTAAAAAATATATACATAAAATACCTAGTTTTACGGAGATACCATGTGTTCACGTGCCCCAAATTTAGTTACTAAATTCGCCCCTGGTTGGAAGCTCCCCTACTTTACCTCCTAAGTTTTCTGCCTCTGCAACCTCATTAATTGGATAAATGAAGCTTTTACCCCAATTAATGTGTAATCCTGAAACTGCTTCAAAGATGATGAAGATAGTTTTTAGGATTAAAATGTTCTCTTGCATTGCTTCACAAAAAACAAGAGCATCATTTGCATATTGCAGATGGGTGATCTCCAAGTTTCCTGCACCAACTTGAAATCCCCTTATCCAGCCATTCACCTTAGCTATCTGAAACATATTAGAGCCTGTTTGGATGGGCTTAAAAAAAGCAGCTTATCCAGCTTATAAGCTGCTTTAGATAAGCTAAGCCAAACGGGCCCAATTAATTTTTTTGGGCTTATTTTAAGCACAAAATGGCTTTAAACTGGCCAGCCAAACACTCAAAAAAGCTGAAAACAGCTTATAAGCAACTTATAAGACAATCCAAACGGGCTCTTACTCATGCCCTCTATTGCCAGGATAAATAAGAAAGGGGACAAAGGGTCACCCTGTCTCAATCCCCTTTGAGAAGGAAAAAAACCACAAGGAGTTTTGTTGACCAAAACTGAGAATTTACCAGAGCTAATGTAATGTTTTGTCCATTTGATCCATCTAGTTCCAAACCCCATTCTCTCCAGCATATTGATTAGAAAGCTCCAGTTCAGGTGGTCATGTGCTTTTTAAATGTCTAGCTTGCATAGAATACCAGGTTTCTTACACCTCTGTCTGGACTCCACACACTCATTAGCTATAAGAATGGCATCCATGATCTGTCTTTCTTTAATAAAAGCCATTTGTTGCCTGTCCACTAGTTTATGTATTACCTTTTTCAACCTCTCTGCCAATAGTTTAGCAATGATCTTATAGATACCCCAATCAAGCTACAACAACAACAACAACAATAACAACCCAGTGTAATCCCACCACGTGGGGTCTAGGGAGGATAGAGTGTACGCAGACCTGACTCCTACCAAGGTAGGACGGCTGTTTCCGAAAGACCCTCGGCTCACCCCAATCAAGCTAATAGGCCTAAAATCATTAAGCTCTATAGCTCCAGCTTTCTTTGGAATTAGAGCCACAAAAGTGGCATTCAAACTTTTTTCAAAAGAACCTTCAAAGTAGAAGTTCGGTATAGCAGCTACAAGCTCTGTCCCTATGATATCCCAACACTGATTGAAAAAAGCCATAGAGTATCCATCAGGACCTGGAGCTTTGTCCCCTGCACATGCCCTGATGGAGTCCAGTATCTCTTGAGATTCAAAAGGGGCCATAAGAGTTGCATTGTCTTCAGTGTCCAACCTAGGACAATTCCTCATATTTAATTGTGGTCTCCAGTTTTCTGTCTCTGAATACAGCTTCTCATAACATGACACAATTTCTTCCTTCACTTCTCCAGGATCCTCCAGTATTTCTCCATTTACTCTTAACTTGTCTATAGTGTTTTCCCTTCTGTGTGCATCAGCCTTGATTATCACAAACAGGTTCGATTAGAATGCTTTCTTCAAACATCAATATGTTGGTAGTTGTTTGATCATATGAGTTCACAAGTCGCGCCCCTTCCATGGCTTCTATATTCAGCTTCCAACACTGGATCACGCAGCCACACCTTGTTTCTTGCTCTTTCAAGATACTAGATTGCCTCCAAATAGAGTCTAGAACACACTACCCAGAGGTCGGATAAAGAAGCATCTGTATACCCGTCGATCTTCTCATCTCCTTGATCCTCATAAAGTAGATCTTTTCCTGGAGCAAATTTAATACACCAAAGAGTAGAAACTACTACATCCCAATGAGCTTCACATGGTGAATCTAGAAACTGCCTGATGATACTCATTGAAAAGGCGATAGCAAGGCGTGTTACGGTGAGATAATTCAGCTTTCCAACTAATATCCTATATCTCCTGGGCTCACTAAGAGACTCCTCATGACCTGGCAGAAGCTTGACATTATGATCCATATGAGTATCAACAGGTCTACAATTTTTCTTTCCTATTTTCTCAAGTATGTCGAAAGCATACTTTTGCTGTGAAATGACAAGGCATGTTCTGGACTGAGCTACTCCAATACCAGGAAGTACGGTATTTACCCATGTCCTTGGTACGGAAATGCTAGAAGAGATGTCGCTTCAATTTGTCACTGCCTTCTTGATCATTGCAGTAATAACTATATCATCAACATACACTACCAAATAGATATACAGATTGGAGTCTAAGCATCGCTAAAATACAAAATGATTAGCTTTGCTAAGTATCATGTCAAACTCTTGTATAACTGCGCTGACTTAGTTAAACCATGCTCAAGAAGACTGTTTTAGGTCGAGATTAATGACCACCTTGATTCTTCACCGTCTGAGATACTAGAACAGAAGAATCCACTTATAGTGAGGGGACTACTGTGTGACTAGGAGCAGTAAGATATAGTAACCCAGGAGAACGCTTCATTCACTATAGGAACAATTGGACTAGCCAAAAGCTAATCTTGCACTGAGTCAAGATCACTTGGAAGCCTACTAAGTGTGAAAAACTAAGAATATTTTCCGTCGTTGTTACAACTGTTTCTCAGTACTGGCAGTAGCTGTCATCAGACTTGCTAAATTCCTCCATGATTGCCTGAACTTGTTCCAAATACATAGACATGTCTGATTAACGCCTTTTCAAGTTAGTCATTCTGGAAAAAGCATCATTAAAGTGGGAACATCGTTAGTATATAAAGCACGAGTATTTTTCCAAATGAATAACAATTTTGTTATGGCCGGAATAAGTCTATCAGCTTAGGATCAATAGAGTGCCACAATAACTTGCATAACTGAGCATCAACCTTCTCCTAATGTGCTCGGACCTCTCATCAACATTTGTAGCCTTTTTAGTGCGGCGACATGGATACGTTGACTTTTACACCTAACTCGACAGAAAAGCCCCAACTAAATAGTTAGAACCTCAACTAGAGGTTCTGAAATAATCACGGGACTTGAATTTCCGAATCCACTTGTTTTTGGAACCAAAAACATAAAAACTACGCGAAATAGCGTTGGATTGAAGAGAGATCTAACAAAAAAAGTTAGCAAATATCCACAAGATAGAGCCAAGAAAGCTAACCAGAGATATTCTTCAAAGTAAAATATCCGATTTACGGAAGAATTTGCCAGAAAGTGAATAAAGGACTGCTGGTTGTCTGAAGGTGGCTGGAAATTTACTGAAAACAAAATGGAATGCACAGGTTCAGATGGCCCCACAATGTAAGAGAAAGGCAGAGATGTCGCCAGAAAAGGGAGATATTTTCAGAAAAGTAACTGGAATTTTGGAAACCTACTTTTAGTGGTCGGAAGTTGCAGAAAATAGTATGTATGGCCTCGATCTGGTTTGGCGGTCGACCACCAAGGACCAAAGGTACAAGTTTGAAAGTGGCTGTAAAATGGCATAGATAGATGTCGCTGACATCTGCTTCTGTTTGGTGCGTGGGAGCGCATGAGGACTCCTTTTCCGGTGGGACTGTCTGGGCTTTGCTCGCTAGAAGATGCTTGGCTTGTTGGTGGTGTTGGTTCATGCACGACACTCATGACCGTTGGAAAATTGCACAACAACGATCTTTCTTTCTCCCAGAAGTCACTGGTAACTGGGCAAAGGCTATTCCTTGACCATGTTGTAATCTATGTTGCTCGGACTCTTCAAAGAGGTCGACGGGTGTGCGTCAGATACTCCAAAAGTAGTGCATTTTGAAGAATCCGACACGGGTGCAGCAATAGTTTTGGAAAGTCCGAGCAACATAGGTTCTAATACCATTTAAGAAATAGAACGCGGTAGAGAGACTTTACGGAAATGCGTGACTTTCATACTTTACGCTTCTATCTATTCACATAACATGTCTTTACGATGAGTACTTTAACTTGTCTATTGTGGGACACTAATATGTGCAACTATACTAGCCTTTCTAGCAAGGAAGAAGAAGTCATGCCTCCTCCCGTGAGGGGGGGTGGGGGGGAGAAGATCTTCCAAAATTTACTCCTAAAAATCTAACCAGAGGGGCAACTCACTATGTTTTGTATTTGGAAAGAAAAGCAGAAAAAAAGAAAAGAAAAAAGGATGTTGTCACAGAAAAAGGTTCAATGGGTGAGTTGAAAACGGAAGTGTTTGATCGCTGCTAGAGCAGGCTACTCTTTTCTTAATTACTTATCAAAAGAAAAAGGTACTCTTCTTAATTACTCTTTTACATTGTTCATTTGTTCGTTCTTGCTATAGTGTCAGTTAACAATGTAGGATTTCGCTCTTCTAGTATATTTCATGCGTCGATTGTTGCCCCAGCCTCATGAACTCCATCATTAGGTAGCTAAACACTGTTATGAGATTCTTCACATTACTAACAGAAAAATATCGGAAGAAGCTTCAAGAACTGATTAGTGTTGGGAACACACATAGGCAACAGGTGGCCAGGGCTATGTTGCTCGGACCCTTCACTTTTGCTGCCGCACCCGTGTCCGACACGACACGACACCGACACCGGATTCGTGTCGGATCTGGTCAAACGACATTGGATACTTTGACCAAATCCATGGACCAATCTGAGAAAAAATTTGAGGCCAAATTGAAGAAATGGAGAGCTCTTGAAGAGTGGACACTTATTGTATCTAGAAGAGTTTCAAGTTAATTAAAAATTAATATTTAATTATAAATGAAACATAACTATAAAAAATTATTTTTGTTTTTTATTTCTAGGCATAGATTTAGTTATTTTTCTTATAATTTTGAATTATTTTAGCCGAATCCCCGCACCCGTATCCGCACTTGGATCCGTATCCCCGAATCTTAAAATTTAGATTATGCCGAATCCGACCTCTAGATCCGTACCCATATCTGACACTTGACACCGAGTCCGAGCAACATAGGGCCAGGGTGAGGCTTCTCTAAGGATCTTAAAGCCTTGTTAATTAATGATATTTGGAAGTGTGTGTCTGTCTTCATGTGGACAAAACTGTGCCTGCAATTCCTAATGATCTCTGAAATGACCGCCTTTATGTTCTCTTGTAGGATAAAAAGGACAGGAGAATCCAAGAACTGTCTATGGAGTTGGAGCGTCAGGATAAATTATGTGACCTTTACAGAGAGCAGCTAATTACTTTTTTGGAAAATGTTGAGCAGCAGATGGAGCTTTTGTCGAAGACAATTCAAGTTGCTGTTAACAATGTAAAAGAAATAGAAGCAGAAGTTCAAAAGCCACCAAGTACCCTGTAGCCATGTCCAAGTAAGTATTTAGACAACATATGTTATCTTTTCCTAGCTTGACAAACATTTGACTTAGCCTAATTTGCCTATATTGGTAAAGTAGGAAAGTGAGAAGGAGAAAGACAAGTTCTGTTGGAATCTTAAGTCACATTTTATTCATCTAGTATCACTGCCATTTATTTCACAAAAAAATATTGTGTAGCTTCTTGCTTGTCAGTTCAAATTTATTTTGTATAAACTCAAAACGCTTTGATGGAAGCTGGTTTGTATTGTTTTATCTATCTTCTACTAGTCCCTAGAATGTTAACTTCTCTTTATTTGCTCAAAAATGCAGCTGAAGCAGCCACTTAGTTTTTCTCTGACGAGCAGCAATTGTAGGACAGTGCGTCAAGCATACAATGGGAGATTGTTGCCGCATAGTTCCATATTTACAGTGCATCGGGCAGCTTTGGAGATTGTTGACGCGGAAAAAACTTACTCACACATGGTGTTGATACCAAACAATATAGTTTACCATGGTTGATGATAAAAATGAGGTGACAATATGTAAACACCGAGTGTGATTTTTTTTTTTTATTAGTCATTTAATGGGTTAACAGATGTAGTTTGTAGCCTTCTCTGTAAATAGCTTGACGTACATATTTGTATGCTATGAGTGTACGGTAATCATGTATCAGAGTGGATATGAGCAGTTACAGTTTCTTGCATATTTTTTGTATGTTTATTTTGGCTACAGACGGTTTCAAACTCGGACTCACAAAAGAAGAGCAAGAGAAATCCCAGTTCACAGAAGGTTCAATCTTTTTATGGGAGCTAGAGTTGAATAAACTCAATATTTCATCGATGTTATTTGATTTGTAGTCCAAAAAGATTGTCTTCTAGTTTTCTTTTTAGTTTCTTTCTGTTTTGTGTCAAAATTGGCTAAGGTAAATGTCGATCTAGCTGGTAAATCTTTCTCGATGGCCTTTTCTCTCTAGGTGCACGTTAGCCTAACCTGCGCCTGCCCTGGGTATGAGGGTTCGAGTGCCATCTCAGAAGGCTCTAATGGCGTAGGAAGCTCAAACCTCGCATGTAGCAGCTCAGCGAGGGAAAAAGGGAACCCCAACAACAACCAGAGGCACCAGATCTGTAGCAATTGAAGATCCAATAAATGAAACAGTACCGGAAACAATAATCGCAGTTCCATCCAATGGAATAATAGTGGTGACAGAAGCAGTTGTCCCACCCAAAGGAAAAGCAGCTGAAACTCCATCAATTGGAGCTGGAGCAACTAAAGTTGATACAAAAACTCAACTAAAGGAGGCTTAACAACAGTGGACAGATGTGGTCCTGTCTACAAACAATGAGACTTTGGATGTACCTAGCAGCCGCAAGAACTTCTGGGCAGATGAGGTTGAGGAGGAATTTGAGATGCCGGAGACGAAGGGTTCCATATGAGACAACTTTGACATTAGTAAGGTTGTGAGAACTGGATTCAAACTCGAGTATGTGGCTCCTACTACTCAAGTTGAGTCCTCTTTTGTTGAAACTGATATGGAAGACATGAGCTCAGAGGTAGAGTATTGGAAGCAGTCTCTGGTTTGCTATGTTCTGGGTGCCCATCCTCCATGCAGAGATTGTGGGTAAAACATGGTATCAATAATCTTAATGTTGAAGAATGGGTTCATACTGGTAAGTGGTAAGGTTCGGCACTGCGGTGGGCAAAAATGAAGTAATACAGGGTGAAATCTATCACTTTGATAGCAAGCCTTCAATTTTTTTTTTTGACTTGGAACCCGGATATGGACTTTTATTATGGGGGAACTCTACACAGTTCCCATACGAATAAAACTGTCGGGACTGGATTTTAAGTACAATAGTTAAAAAGGCTCAAGTATGATTGGGAGCTTGGTGGGAAAATCATTGATGGTAGACCATAATACTGAGAGGAAAGTTGGTCTGAACTATGTCAGATTACTGATTGAGGTGGAAATGAAGACTAGCCTTCCAGAAACTATCATGTCATGAATGAAAGAAGACATCTGATTGAGCAAAAAGTGAGCTATGAATGGAAGCCCACTCTATGTAAACATTGTGATAAATATGGTCAAAACTTAGTACTAAGTCGCCTAATTGACAGGAGGCACAAACAGAGGAGGAGGTGCTAGAACAACCTGAAGAAGAGAGAACAGTCCCAAAAACAGGCATAGTTTCACAGCCTACTATAGTTCCACAGACAGTCACAGTTCCACATATAAAACAGAAAGCAGCAAGCATTCAACCACAGAAACGCTAGGTTGATGTCACTGGTTGGGTTACACCAATAAGATCTGTTAAGAGTCCACAGCAGCAGCCTCAACAAATTGTGAATAAAACACTTTCCAGGCACTGAGTAAGCCTGCTAATTCATCAAGTACTCGGGTGAATCATGGAGTAGTTGAGAAAGGGAGGAGGAGGAACATTCCTGTGTAAGGGAATGGTTAGCCTTCTAAGTTGGAATGGTAGGGGGCTGAATGATGCACAAATTGAGTGCAATCGAGTGATTAACAATGAATTAACATACCTAGGAGTTAATCGAAGGATTTGTATAGCAGTTCAGGGATTAAGAACCCGAGAATTAGCCAAATTGAGAATAGAATGAGTAGAAAGAAGAAGAGTAAATTTGTATTATCATAGATGATTCAATTCAACACTTTGACATTATATTTATGGAACTAATTGTGATTAACTAACTAACTAAGTAACTGAATTACAATCCACTACACTATGTAACTAACTTGTGGGACAACTAACTAACTTTTGGAAATGAGCAGTTAACTAACTTGCCACCTCAACTGTATATCACGCGTAAATCACGTATATCAAGAAGTATATCAAGCCAACTAACTTCTAGAAATGAGCAGTTAACTAACACCTGCCACATCAGCTGTATATCACGCGTATACCCCGTATATTGAACCATATATAACTCAGACTCAGGCTTCCTAGACAAGGCATCTGCAGCCTTATTCTCAGACCTTTTTTTGTACTCAATAATGAAATCAAAAGCCACGAGTTTAGAAATACCAGCAACTTGGAAATCAGTATGAATGTGTTGCTCTAATAAGTGTTTCAAAGCTTTCTGGCCTGTTTTGACAATAAATGGTTTACCAAGCAAGTAATGAGACCATTTAGTAACATAAAAATAAGTGCTAGCAGTTCTATATGCTAGCAGTTCTATATCATAAACAGACATAGCTTGATGTCTAGGTGCCAAAGACTTATTTATATAAGCAATTGGATGCCCTTGCTGCATCAAGACAACACCAATTCCCTTACCACTTGCATCAATCTCTACCAAGAAGGTTTTTGAATAATCAGGCATAACTAAAACTAGAGCAGAAATCAGTGCCTGCTTCAGCTCGTCAAAGGCTGCAGTAGCCTCATCAGTCCAATTATAACCCTCTTTCTTGAGAAGATCATGTAATGGCCTACATATAGAACCATACCCTTGAACAAATCTTCTATAGTATCCAACAAGGCCCAAGAATCCTCTAAACTATTTAATATTTGTAGGTACATGCCACTGTTCAACTACTAAAATTTTCCTTGGATCAGTGGCGACTCCCTCTTTGCTAATGAAATGACCTAAGTATTCAACCTTAGGCACTCTAAATACACATTTAGACATCTTGGCATATAGCTGAAATCTTTGCATCAGGTCAAGAACCACTTTGAGATGCACAATATGGTCTTCCATACACTTGCTGTATATCAGAATATCATCAAAGAAAACCAGCACTATTTTCCTTAATAAGGGTCTAAATACTGAATTCATGAGACTTTGAAATGCTGATGGAGCATTAGTTAAGCCATAAGGCATGACCAAAAACTCATAGTGACCCTCATGAGTTTTAAAGATTGTCTTGTGAGTATCCCCTTCATGCATTCTCAATTGATGGTAACCAACTCTAAGGTCAATCTTAGAGAACACCACTGCTCCCCCAAACTCATCCAATAAGTCTTCAATCATTGGAATTGGGAATTAGTCCTTTATAGTTAACTGGTTCAACTCTTTATAGTCAACACATAGTCTCCAACTGCCATCCTTTTTCCCCACTAACACCACTGGAGAAGCATAAGGACCTGTGTTGTGCTATATAACCCCTTGATCTAGCATTTCTTTCACAAGCTTCTCTATAATATCCTTCTTAACACCAGGATGCCTGTAAGGCCTCGTACTAACAGGATTAGCAGATTTTATCAATGGTATTCTATGATCAAAAGCTCCTCTATGGGGTGGAAGAATTGTAGGAGTTCAAATATACTTGCATATTGATCATTTAAGGCAGATAATGCAGGTGGAATAGGATCACCTTGATTTGCTTGAATTTTGTGGAAATGTAAGTCATCTAAGTTGCCAGGAGTTAAGGTCATCATAATGAACTGAGATTCACCTTCCTCAATCTTGTTTACTGCCTTAGCCTTGGTTGATTTCAATTGGATACTTGCTCCCCTCAACACATGTTTCTTGCCTTGATACTTGAATTTTATGGTCTTATTCTGGATGTCAAAAAGTATCCTTCCTAATGTGTTTAACCATTACCCCAAGACAATATCAACATTACCCAATGGTAACAACAGAAAATCAAAACTGAATGTAGTACCTTGCAGAAGCCATTGAAGATTTCTGCATACTGAAGCAGTTTGCACCTTTTGACCATCTGCAACACTAACTGCTTGTGCTGTGATGTTACTAGCTTGACATCCTAACTTCTTTGCTACATCTTGATCAATGAAATTGTGTGTACTACCAGTATCTATCAGAACTTGTAAAGGCCTCTTTTCATGATAACCAGTGACTCTAATAGTTTGGTACTAGTGACAACAGTGAAAGCCTGCACAAAAAATTTCATGAACTCCTATCCACCCCCTCAATGAATTCATTCATTGGTTCTTCCTCATCTAAAACTGCTTCTACTTCTTTAACATCCACCAAGAAGAGTTGTTTATTTGAATTGCATTTATGGCCAGGCACATGCTTTTCATCACAGAAAAACAAAGGCCTTTAGATCTCTTATCATCCATTTCTGCAGAAGTAAGCCTTCTGCCTGGAACTCTATTAGTTTTAGCAGGTTGTGGATCAAAAGATTTGTTGAAAGTGGAGATTGGTATAGTTGTTATTTGGAAATTTTGTGGTTTATAGTGACTTGGAGTCGGTAATAGACCATTTTGGTTTGGTTTAGACACAGGTTTCAAACGCCATGTCCTTGCTTGGGTTTCAAACATCTTTTCTTGTAATCTTGCAATCTTATTAGCCTGCATCAATGTCTTTGGTGCTTATATTTTAATAGCTTTATTCAATTCTGGTTTTAATCCACCCAAGAAATAACTACTGGTGTTTTCCTTAGACAAAGTCACAACTGTCAACAATCTATCAAACTTAGCCTGGTACTCTTTGACATTTGTAGTTTGAGTGTGATTTTTCAAAGATTCCATGTGATCTTTAAATTCTTCACCAAACCTTTCATTTAAAGCTAAGACATATTCAGTCCAAGTTGGATCAACTACATAATTTCTAGCCTTCATATAAGATCTATGCTAAACAATTGCCTCTCCTTCTAAATGCATTGAAGTTACCTTGACCCTTTGATCAAATGGAACTTCATCCATAGCAAAAAAACTGATCCACCTTATACAACCAAGTCCTTGAATCTTATCTAGAAAATATAGGAAATTTCAACCTAGAATATCGAGTAAAGAAGTTACCAGAATGTGTTTGAATTCCATGATTTTCTTTGGTTCTAATTTTTTGTACAACTTCAACTGAGCAGTTCCTATCACCAGAAGAAGATTATGCTTTTCTCACTTCTTGTTCCTTCCCTTTGCCATTAATGTTGTTGATGGTGTTTCACATTTCCAGCATCTCCTTATAAGCCATTAAATTGCGTTCATTCATGCTGTTCGTTCCCTCCATCAACTTCAACAGTTGCTCCTGAATTTTTAATAGTTTATCATCCATCTCATCTGGTGGTTGATCTTGACTTTTACTTTGAGTCACAATTTCATTACTTTGAGTTGTAATTGCTGCTGAAATCGTGTTGCTCTGATACCAATTGATGCACAAATTGAGTGCAATCGAGTGATTAACTGTTACACCCCAGAAAATTTCGCGTTACTTAGGCTGCAGACGGCTTAATGTGAGCTCAAGGAGGAGCAAATATTACAAGTATAAAGGATGAAATTCTACTGTATTAGCATGAGGATAGCATGAGTATGATATTTGGAATTCGTACAATATGATTGGAATGATACGTTAAAAGATATATAGCCCTCGTAACCGTAAGCTGAGGTGGGGCCCACATGATGGGATTTTTATAAAGGACATATGACAAGTTATATGGATAATATATGTGAAGTTAAACACAACTCAAGAAGGACCCTTGAGCTAAATCCAAGTGTAAGCCCTCCAAAAAGATGTTTTTAAGTTACGTTTTCAGGTGATCTGAATTCGGGAGGCCATAACCCCATCATTATTTGGGCATTTGAGAAAACTCCAAATATGAAAGTTGTAGATAATTGAATTAGCTTTCCAACCATAGGTCGTGGGAATTTATTCGGTATCGGAATCAAGAGATATGACTGTTTTACTAAACAAAGGCGCTGACCGCGAGTAGAGAGCCTAACACGTGGCAGGACCACTCCACCGCCCTTGGTCACTATAAATAGACTAAAAACATGTCATAAACAGAATGATAATATGATATAAGGTTCAGCAAGCTTATGGAAGGTTAGAGAGAGAGAGAGGGAGGAGAGGTTAGAGAGAGAAAGTGACGGTTTGATCAAGTTCGAGGCCCCAAATCTTGAGGCTCGTGAAGAGTGAAGTGAAGAACAAGTTGTTGTCGTCATTTTGAACCAAAAATTGGATTTGGAGGGTGTTGATTTCGTGGTTATGGACTACATAAGGTATGTTTAAGTTGTCTATGATGTTATTTACATGTTTATTGATAAATTTGGCGGATTAGAATGTTGGAAATGTTGATGTAATTGTTGTATATGTTGTATTAAGGTGTTGGGGCTTAGGTGTTGATTTGGATGGATTCTTTGGTGGATTTAGTTAGATTATTGTGGATAATTGTTGGGTATTGTTGTTAATGTTGATATTGATGGTTTGTTAGCTGAATTGCGGTATTGGGATTGTTCAGAATAGAAAGGAAATGCTGTCTAAATGTCGATAAAATATCAATTAGTTAAGAACTAAGTTATAAAGTATGGTATGAGTTAATAGTCTGTATATTTGGTATTGATAACATATTGATGATGTTCGAGGCTCGAATAATGGTTAGCTGGAAAGCGACAAAGGTATGTAAGGCAAACCTTTCTTCCTTTGGCATGATTCTTGTTATTATTCATTCTATATGTACTCCATATGATTCCATTCTTAGACGAGTAAGGTCTAAATGTTTCTTGTGATGACTTATTGATATTGTACTCCTATTCTGTTCCGAAGGGAACACCCATAAGGTGCCAAGTTGAGTTGTGTATATGGTTTTACTAATGATTTCGAGGAAATGTGTTTTATATAAAAGGAAACATAAAGTTTGATTTTCAAAACCACTCCGAAGGGGGTGCGAGATTTTACTACTTCGTTTCATTTACGATTTCTGTTTACATTCCATAGTATCATCCCTTTGTATTGATATGATCATTTATTCTTTGGGTAGGGAAATAAGATGAAATTGAGTAGAATCTAAGTAGTAATAATTTCATAACAATTCTACCCTCAAACCTGGAAGTATGTCCTCCTAAGTCTGGTAAGATACAAAATTGATAACTTCTTATGAAAGACTAAGGCTAATAACTGGATTGTGATGAATTGATTAGTGACTTATGATATGAATTGAAATTGATATTTGTGGATTGAGTTTGTGTTGATATGATTATGCCGGAAGCGACCGTCCGAAGGGACTATTGTGATACTAGCCGGAAGCGGCTGTCCGAAGGGACCATTTTGTTAGCATGTTGGAAGCGGCATGTGTGTTGGATTGCATTATTTACTTAAAGATTGTTTGAGACTTCGTGTGCACATTTATGTTTCTTCCAGCAAAGGCTGCAGGTATTGAGTTAGATTGTGATTTCTTCTCTCCTAAGTCAAATTATGATTATGATTTGATACCACCTTACATACTCAGTACATTGTCCGCAGCCCCAGATTGTTTGGCAGGTTAAGTGTATAGCTAGGATGCTTGGACGTCAGCTGGGATTGGCAGGTTTCACCTCATTCTGGAGCTGTGCTGAGTCATGTATAGATATGTATGATTATGGGTATGTCAGGGCCTTGCCCTGACTCATATTGTTCAGTTTACCTCTTAGAGACTTCTGCAGACAGTGTCCTATGGTATGTTTGTTGAGATGTCGACAAAGTGATATCAGTTGAGTCATTTGTGGATTTTAAAAGAGTATGTATTTTAGATGATTTCAATTGGTTTAAAGTACTTATTTGATTGAAAGTTTTCATAATCGTTATAAAGATAATGATTTCTCTTTGGAAAAGTTTTATGTTCTTAAAAGTTTTTGAAATGACAGGTTTTGATAGAACGAATGCCTAAGGGTTCGCTCGACTCTGATGAGAGTCGGGTGCCCGTCATGACCTATCACTGTTAGGGTGTGACATTCACAATGAATTAACAGACCTAGGAGTTAATCGAAGGATCTGTATGTTTAGGGATTAAGAACCCAAGAATTAACCAAATTGAGAATAGAATGAGTAGAAAGAGTAAATTTGTATTATCATAGGTGATTCAATTCAACACTATTACATTATATTTAAGGAACTAATTGTGATTAAGCAACTAACTAACTGAATTACAATCCACTACACGTGTAACTAACTTGTGGAACTGTCTAACTAACTTTGGGACAACTAACTAACTTCTGGAAATGAGCAGTTAACTAACTTGCCACCTCGACTGTATATCACGCGGATATCAAGAAGTATATCAAGCCAACTAACTTATGAAAATGAGCAGTTAACTAACACCTGCCATATCAGCTGTATATCACGCGAATACCCAGTATTTCGAACCATATACTTGCATCACTGAATGCCCCTAATAAGCAGAAGGTTAAGCTCCTTTGCAATGAGGAAAGGATTGGATTGGTTGGACTATTAGAAATCAAAATAAAGAAGAATAGGCTGGACGAAATAGCTATAAAGTTGTTTGGAGGATGGAAATATATCTCAAATTTGGAGCACCGCTACAATGGTAGGATCTGGCTCACTTGGAGAGCCCACTACTATCAGGTGGAGAATGATTTGAAAATGAGTAATTAATGTTAAGAATAATACAAGAAAAAAAAAATTATTTTTCTCTTAATATGCGAAAGTGGACAAGTAAAATAAAAATTTATTTTTAGTATAGTTAACAAATAAAATTAACGGAGGGAGTAAGAAAACATAAATTTAAAACATCCATGGAATCTGCATTTGAAAAGATAAATAAAGTAAGCCATAGCAGCCGATCCTAAAATGTTAGGGGGTCATAACAGTCCTCCTAATATATTTTATAATTACTTGGCCCACTAAATAATCAATTCTTTAATATTATTACATGTATGGGTGTTCATGGTTCGGTTTGGGTCGGTTATTGATTAAAACCATAATCAAACCAATTTAGTCGGTTTTTAAATGTCTAAAACCATAACCAAACCAAATAAAATAATAACCACCGGTTTGGTTATTGTCGGTTTGGTTGGATTTTTTGGTTTATGACTAGCAGTCATGAGACTTATCAGTAAAACATTAAAAAGTTGAAAAAGACATGTCTTTTTTTTTTGTTCAAACGATAACTTTTATTTATCGTTTAAGGTGGAACATACATCATAGAAATATTTTCACTATTAGTGATAGTGTCATACTCAAGTTACCCAAAGTTGCTAAACTATTACATATAGAGCTAAAAACTAACTAAGTAGTGGCTGCACCATTTTTGTCATCTTAATACACATACCTAGAAATAAAGTAGAGCATAAGAGCTTTTAGTTGTTGTTACAAATATACATATTAATTAAACATAAAGACTACCTAAAATTAAAATGAAAATATATGAAATAAAAAAACTTTGTGTAATGATCCCAAACTTTGGGGGAATACTTGCATTTTGTCCTCAATTCTCCCATTTTATTAAAAACACTTTGTGTAATGATTCCAAACTTCAGATGTTTTTCTATCATTATCCCCAGGGCTAGGGTCTCGACTACAAAGAGTTGTTCTTTTCTGCCTTTTAGGAGGATTACCCACGGAAGAAGTATTAGGGCATTACCATGTGCTTGAGTTACAGCAAATGCTGATGTTATTGAAGTATCTTCTATAGGAACCTCCAAATCTACAACCTCTGTCCTTTTCACATGAAAACAATTAGAAGTTTAGGACCCATTCAGACAAGAAAAAAGAAAGGTATAAATTCGGGAAAAAAGAAGAAGAAACAACCTAAAATTAAATGGCTGACAAAGAAAGGCTAAAAATTTAAGTTAAAGACATTAGACTCTAACGTGAGCTTCTGTTAGTAGGTTTACATTTAACACTTAAAGAGTTAAAAGACTTAAAGACATGGGCTTGGACATATTCTTAAAAACATGGACCTTAAACAATCATGTGAAATAAGTAGACCAAAAATCAAATTAATGATTAAAAGGTATAAAATATTTATAATTATTTATGAAAAACTAATATTATACATATAAATAATTATAAAATTTATGTATATAATTTATCGGTTTGGTTCGGTTATTTATTCGGTTATTTTTTAATATAACCATAACCAAACCAAATATTATCGGTTTTTAAAATTTAAAACCAAATCAAACCAAACCAAACCAAATGTCGGTTTTTTTATTCGGTTTGGTTAAATTTTCGGTTTGGTTCTAGTTTTAACCAAAACCGTGAACAACCCTAATTACATGATATCGGAGGTCGAAATATTTTGATCAACACATAGTTTTAGCATTTTGTTAACTTCAAATACAAATCATATTTGTAAATTGTAGGTATACGTCGTAAAGTTAAAAGTTTTCGGTCATGCATGAAATCATTAAATCTCAATTAGCTACATTACTGCTATATAAGTGGGAATGAGGGGCTTTTGTAATCCTCACAAATTTTTTAATCCTATCATATTGCTACATGTGGCTTTGTTTTGTTTTTTGTCAAATTTTTGGACTCATTCTTTATCTTAAGTAAATATTTATGTGGGTTTATGTAATTGGTATATTACTTTACTTTGCTACTATATATAAGAGGGAATGAGGTGCTTTTGTAGTCCTCACAAAAATTTGAATCCTATAGTGTTGCTACTTGTGGCTTTTGTCTTTTGCCTAATCTCAGTTTTTGGATTTATTCTTTACCTTAAGTAAATTTTTATGTGCGCTTATGTAATTGGTGTATTACTTTACTTTACTACTATAATATAAAAGGGAATGAGGTGCTTTTGTAGTCCTCACAAAAGTTTTAATCCTATGGTGTTGCTACATGTGGATTTGTTTTGTCTTTTACCTAATTTCATTTTTTGGATTCATTCTTTATCTTAAATAAATTTTTATGTGGGCTTATGTAATTGTGGTATATTGAATTGTAACAACTTTTTGTGAATTTTTCTTGCTCTTTACTTCCTTCGATTCATATTATATGGCATTTTAGCTTTTATATTTAATTCGAATAAGTTTTTTACATATAATTGAGAAGGCATTAATAGTTTCTTTTACAAAATTTCCTATTATTTACATAACCAAAAAACCATATTAAGTTGGTACTATTTAACTAAGATAATTTAGTAAAACGCTTCTTACTGTCTAGCACAAGCTAAAACACCATATAATATGAATAAAAAGGATTATTAAATTACCCTTTACATTATTTGTTATCATACATATTATGTAGTAAAATTTAGACAATTATGGATCCATATTACCGAATTCAACCGGAGCATTTATTAGATCTTACCAATTACTCTTGCCTCGAGTTTAATTTATGTGACACTATTTATTTCACCAGAGTATTTGACTAAATTATGAAGCTAAATTGAATAGATCAACTATGTATTTTAAATTAAGTTTAGATATTAAAAAATACAATAAGTACTATAAATTTCAATATTAACTTAGAAGAAATAGCTTTAAACATAAACTTTTTTTTTTTTAAAACAAATTAGCCTCAAGGGGCTTGTTTTATTTAATCCGGAAAAACAAAGTTCAAAAAAATGCAGAAAAGTAAAGTGCAGGGATTTTAAGCATAAACTGTATATGAAGAACTAAATTGATTCTTGATGTTCATTAATGAATTTAATTTTTCCCCTTAATTTCGTCTAATACTAAGCTTAAATCACCACATTTAGCTAGCATAAACTCTTGTTACATGAAATATTATGAGCGAAATTAAAACTTAATAATACCAAAAAAAAAAAAGAATCTATTTCTATCTATAAATACAAAATTTATATGCTCACAAATTCATAAAAATGTCAATATTTTTCAATTTATGATTTCCACCGAGTTGTATTATTTTACATAATTTAAATTATGTTACCTTACAGAATGTCGAGTGGCTTGTCCCTTTGGTATTTGATGATTTTTCTGCTAAACTTCCTTCCTCATAATTAATTTTTTGTGTAAAAATTATCCAATTAGTTGACTAAAGAACATCAATAATAATGAAGACTTATCAATAAATATTTGACGTGCCAGTGAATTGTTAATTATGCAGTAAGAAATATATGACTATTTTTATATTGGAAAATTTACTGGACATAACTACCTCTAAGACTTATTTATTAATAATAGCTACCTTTTATTTTATTTATTTTTAGTAGCTTAAATTAATTTCAAAATTACCAGTTGTAACTGATCTACAAGGCGTCTGTACTTCCCCTAAACTTACGGCCCATGTTCCCCAATAACTCCCAATCTCTTCTCTTTTCAAATTAATTTCTCTCAATATTTTCAACCGTATCATACGCCCATTATCTATCATCATTATTAGCACGATTCCATCTTCCTTAATCGTTACCCACACAGTATAGGTAACGAATTTTGATAATTTATTAGAATTTTTTTACTTTCTTTGTTGTATTTCTCTATATTTATTCTTATATTTCATCGTTTTCTTTGTTTCTTTTCATTCTTTTTTTTCCTGTTTTCAGCCATTGTTAGAGTGTTTAAAACAAGATCTAATTCTCCATTTTAATGGCGGAAAGAGATACTCCAAGCAGGAATACTCGAGGTAGTCCTGATGTTTATGATTGTCCTAGTTTCTCTTTGGGATTTTCACAACAACAACTTGCAATTGCAGGAGAATCTGCTAAAATTGATGTTGAGAGAAGAAGCAAGAAGATTCATGACCCATCAAGGATGCGTCAACTTCAACCAACTGAAGTTGCAAAATCGAGCAAGCGAAAAGATGATGTACCAGTCAAAAGAGGTTCTAAAGTTGCTCAACAAAATAAGAGAAAAGTAACCAAGCCTTTTTCCGACGTTAAGGGTAAAAAGGTTGTTAAAGATGTAGATCTGGAAGAGGATGAACAGGTATTGATGAATTTTTTCGATTTTGTTGTTTTGTATTTCACTATATTTCTGTATATTTCAACATAATTGGATATGCAATTCAGTATATTTCTGTGTATTTAATAAAATGTATATGTGCATCAACTGTAGTTTATATCATATACAACATAACTGTGGTAGCTGTGTTCGTAGTTAACTGTATTTCATTATATTTCTATGTATTTTCACAAGAACGTATGTTTACTATTCTGTACTTATTTATTTTAAAAGCTGTGTTATGCAATTTTTTTTTTTTTTGTGTATATTTTTGTTGTATATATGTGTGTTAATTTTGTTGTCTGTGTCTATATTTTATACAATTGTTTCCGTCTTAACTTAGTGTTGCATTTTTATTTTAGGAAACTAAATTCTATGTTAAGAGTCATCCTGAAGAGGCTCCATCGATGCAACGGTACACGAATATTGAGGTGTTCAAAGATCTCAAGAGTAAGTTAACTGTTCCACAGTTAGAGATCTTTTCCAAGACAATATTTGGGAAATTCCTCAGAATGCAGCACCTGGAGGTTCAAGCACAAATTTTTAGGTGCTACATGGTAAGAGAGCTCAAGGAGAGCACTTCTGATTGCTTTACAATTGATATAAATGGTACTGTATTGTGATTTACCATGAGAGAATTTGCCCTTATGAGCGGGCTAAATTGTGTAGCCGATGAAGGTCAATTTACATACGATGAGGAAAAACCGAATAGGATTATGGATGATTATTTTGGTGGAACTAGGAGTAAAGTAAAAAGATTGGAGTTGATTGATTGCTTTAAGAATAAGTGTTGGGGAGATAATGATGAGGACGCTGTTAAGTTTGCAATTCTGTTTTTTATAAATACATACATCTTTTGCGGTGAGCCTAGGAAAACGAATATACCAAGGGTTCATTTTGAAGTGGTTGAGGATGGAAGGTATGTAGATTATCCATGGGGCAAAGAAGCTTTTACCGAGTTGATTAGAAGCATCATCAAGAAGTATTCTGCCACAACACAGTATTATAGGATCCATGGGATGCCACTGGCTATGCAAGTTTGGCTTTATGAGTGTTGTTCAAGAGTTCCATCGTATCTCGCTCTTAAATCCGGAAATTCCACTCCAAGAATGTTGAATTGGAGGTCCATTGACAGTCAGCCAAAATACAATATTTTGATGGAAGACATTTTTAGAGACGGCAAACAGTCGGTAATATTCGAACACTCTAACTTATTTTTATGTTTTTTCATAGCATTTTATTTTGCAATTATGCCTTACTGATTTTATTTGTACTCCATTGATCTACTTGTCGTATTTTTGCTTTTTGATGGTTTTTTTCCTGATTTTTGCATTTCACTATATTTCTGTGTATTTCCTTTATTTCTGTATATTTCTCTATATATCTCTACTTGTCGTTTTTTTGCTTTCTGGTGGTTTTTTCCTGATTTTTTGCATTTCACTATAGATTTCACTATATTTCTGTATATTTCAACATAATTGGATATGCAATTCAGTATATTTCGTTGGTGAGTTCACAAGTATTGGCACTGATGCAAATGTGTTTAAATGTTTAATTTTACTGTTTTTTTCCTTTTAGCTGAGGTCAGTTTACTGGGAACCAAATTGACCTGAAACCTATGTTGCTCGGACTCTCCAAAAATGTTACCATACCCCTGCCAGATTCTCAAAAAATTTACTATTTTTGGAGAATCCCACATGCACCCGTGGACATATCTGAAGCGTCCGAGCAACATAGCCTACAAAAAGTATAAAGATTGTCTGATAAAAAAAAGTATGAAGATTGTGTCTTTAAATGTGCCCTTTTCTGGTTTATCATGATTAGCTAAGCTCTTCAAGATTTTTCCAGTATCAGTTTACTCAGAACTAAATTGACCTGAAATTCAAGTGTAAAAATTTGCTGATAAAATAAAGTGTATAAAGATTGTGTCTTTAATTGTGCCTTTTTTGTGATTTTTCCTGTTTAGCTAAACTCTTCAAGATATTTTCCAGTATCAGTTTACTCAGTACCAAATTGACATGAAATACAAGTATAAAGATTGTCTGATAAAAAAGAAGTATAAAGATTGTGTTCTTTAAATGTGCCCTTTTTCTGACTTTCCCCCTTTAGCTAAGCTCTCCAACATATTTTCCAGTATCAGTTTACTTGGGACCAAATTGACCTGATATACAAGTATAAAGTTTATCTGATTAAAAAAACAAGTATAAAGATTGTGTCTTTAAATGTGCCATTTTCTGATGTTTTCACTATCAGTTTAGTCGGAACCAAATTGACCTGAAATACAAGTATAAAGATTGCCTGATAAAAAAGAAGTATAATGATTGTATCTTTAAATGTGTCATTTTTCTGATTTTTCCTGTTTTCACTATAATGATTTCACTGTATTTCTGTATATTTCAACATAATTGGATATGCAATTCAGTATATTTCGTTGGTGAGTTCACAAGTATTGGCACTGATGCACATATACATTTTATTAAATACACAGAAATATACTGAATTGCATATCCAATTATGTTGAAATATACAGAAATATAGTGAAATCTACTTGTCGTATTTTTGCTTTCTGGTGGTTTTTTTCTTGATTTTTTGCATTTCACTATATTTCTGTGTATTTCCTTTATCACAATGTAACTATTTTGGGTTGTACATTTCATAATATTTCCCTGTATTTCATTATTCATAATGTAAGTGTGACTAGTTTTATAACACACTAATTAAATATTTATTTGTTTCTTCTTCAGAGCTGTACATTTGCAAATACAATCCCCACTAGCAGTGAGTTGGAGAGCCTCCAATTGCCCGATGTTGTTGTCTGTCGAGATACAGTAGACAAAAATGTCTTAGTTGATGCCCATGAAGGTACCCAAGTCACAGATATGCCAGTGGATGAGTATGATGATTTCAGTACTACTCCCCCTACCTTTCTAAGGGCAAACAGCAACAACAGACGAATCAGACAGATTCTCCACCTTCAAAGAGACGCAGACAACTTCCTGCAACAGCTTCCACATCAAAGAAACAACAAATCCACACCGAACCATAGACAACTTTGAAGAAGAGTCACAAGGATCAAAAGGTTGCTCAAAAGCCTATTTTACAGTAGTCTGCTTCACCAAAGTTGAATGAACAAATGAATCGACCCCAAAACACCCCAGTCCTACGTGATGTCCCTACTGCATCTATGAAAGATGAAATGCAATTGCTAAGGAAAGATTTTAAAGTTTTCAAGGAATTAGTAAGTGATTTTAGTTACGAAACAAAAATCTTTTTGGTGTATTTAATTTACTGTTTGTTAACAAATTGGAACACTGTTTTTATTTAAATATTAGGTCGTTGGTGAGTTCACAAGTATTGGCACTGAGTTGTCCAATCTTCGAACTTTCATGGATGACAACTTCAAGAAGCTATTTGAAGAAATCAAGGGGAACAATTCCGTGGACAAGGTAAATGTGTGAATTTGGAATTGAACTAACATTTTAGACCCTTATTGCGAAATACAATTTTTATTAATTAATTTTTTTCATGTGCAGGCGGCCGATAGTGAGGCGCCGGTACATCAAACTAATGCTGGGCTACAATTAAAGCCTGAAGAAAACTTACGTCATGATTCTACCATTCAAACATCTCCGCCGAAACATGATGATGAGTCAAATAAGGTAAGATGAGTTTGTGACGTGAAATCCATCTTTTAAAGTTATGTTGTTGTGCATTGTATGCACAAAAAAGTATATGGTTGCCATGTTCCAGTCTATAATTTTAAAGTTATGTTTTCCTCGGTATTTTCTATTTTACAAACTTTTGTATTTTATGGCGTTTCGTTTGTACTTCACTGATAGACTTCTCTGTTTTTTTGTATGTCACTGTATTTCTATGTATTTCTACCCCCACAAAATCAGTCTAATCCTGACTCTATTTCTGTGTATTTAGTAATTTTCCAACCTTATATTTTTATGTTATGATTTTGTTTTAAATTTTGATTTTTTCTTATTCCAAAGGGTGTTGCACCAATGTTACATGAGGAAGTTCCGGGTATTGTAGTGACCGGCGGAAACTTAAGAGCAGATATACGTCAAGCTTTAACTGAAGAGATTAATCGGGCGGATGAAGGATATTTCAACTCAACAGAGGTAAATTTTACATTCAATCTTATAGATTTTTTCAAGATACTGCTATATTTAACATTTATTAAATCTCTTTTTTTAGGGAATGGTCGCAGAGATGCTCATTGAGTTGCCTCTAGAAACTCGTGTACCAGAAGCAGGTGCGAGAATACAACCCGGGGACATCACTGATCATTCAATTTTAGAGACCCCACCCAGGTTCGATGACAACATTACTAAGTCACAATGGTTGATCCCTGACGAAATGTTACCAAGCCAAATAGGTTCGTCAGGATTCTCTGTGTTTCATCAAACGGGTCACAAAGGATTTGTTATGCCAGTAATGTCTGCTGACAAAGGAATACAAGAGGCAGTGATTAATGCGGAAGTTGTAATTGCTCAACCAAATGTTATTCCAACTAGGATAGTCAAACCTAGTAAATACTTCAGTTCGCCTTACATGACCAATTACGGCCCTGCAGAAGCTTCTGTTCAAGACCCCACACCTTCCATTTTTAAAAAGAAGCATCCATTTGTTGAAGATCCAATTAATGGCTCGCGAAATACTTCGCTTATTCAACAATACCGGAATTGGCTTGAACAAGATCTGCTTCTAAGGCATGATAAAAAGTAAGTTTGAACGTATTTACCTTTTTAATTTATATATTCATTCAACAAAGTAAACTATTTACGTTGAAAATAACTGATTGTTGATATTTATAAAGGGTAAGGAAAGCCGTTACAAAAAGAATAAGCAAGCTTTGGATCCAGATGACATCAACTTTGGCTTCAATTTTGGTGTGTTACATGTTGATGACAAAAACTGGTTCTATCTCTTATCGATGAATGACTAGTCTTGGAATGATGAGGTGCTATATTTCCCATTTCCTTTTTATTCCTTAATTCTACAGTAGTCTATCTATATGTTTTTTAAAGCATATTTCTCTATATTCCTTCTATGTATTTCTCTGTATTTCCCCGTATTTCTATGTATTTTTCTTCATTCAAACTGCATATTTCTCTGTAACAGTTTTTAGTTTTTCTATCACATAAGGTCCGTATGAATTTTAATTTACCAATATGCATTAAACTTATTTCATTTTTTTTACCAGCATATTGATGTCATTTTTTACTACTTGCGGAAGAAAGGCAAGTACGACAAGGATAACAGTTTCAAATTCACAACCGTTGACTGTATGTTCTTCTCCAAAATTGATGAAATTCATCGTGCATATGCTAATCCGGAGGGGACCAGTAGTGTTGCCAGTTTGGAGAACGAAATATGCGAGTACATTAACGGGCATAGGATGCTGGCTAATGTGCCATGACATACAGTTGATTGTGTACTCATTCCTGTCAACATCAACAGGAAAATCACTGGATCTTGATTGTAGTGCCATTCACTGACAGATTCCTACTCTTTTTTAAAAAAAAAATTCATTAAAACTGCATATTCCTCTGTATTTTCCCCGTATTTCTATGTATTTCTTCATTCAAACTGCATATTTCTCTTTAATAGTTTTTAGTTTTTCTATCACACAAGGTCCGTATGAAATTTAATTTACCAACCTGTTAACCGAGCTGATGTACTATTCTTTTACGTGCAGGCGTCTGTACATCTACAACTCATACCGAGCTGCTGGTCATGATGCTGTTGTTAGAAGAGAAATACACAAGATAGCTACCCTATTGCCACATCATCTACATTTATCTGAATTTTATGAGAAAAAAAGGCATCGATTGCATTACCACCCATCATACAAGGGCAAACAACAGACTGATGAATTTGATGTCATGTATGTGAACGACTTGCCACAACAAGCCTCTGGCAGCATGTATGTATTTCAACATCATAGTTCCATTTTTGTTTTTGCAAAATTCTCAACCAATAATCATTTTTTTTTTCATTTTTCAGGGATTGTGGTGTGTATGTTGCCGCATTTGCTGAATACTTTTGTTCTGGACGAGGCGTTCCATATGAAATTGATGCAGAATCACTACGTAATAGATACGGGGCATTACTATGGAAATACGGATGGCAAAAGGCTGATTTGAATGCCTTTAGTGACAATGAACTGCCGCCAAGACCAGTTAGGCCTGCCATAGATTACAACGCGGTCGACACAGTAGTTGTTAATTAGTCCACTAGGTTTTAATGTTGAATTGTTTTTCACAGTATTGTTTTGCTGACCATTTTTGTACATTTTGTTGTGTTGTTTTGTTAAGAATTGACAAATTGCAATGTTTTTTCATCAATGACTTAACTAATTTCTTTCATGACTTTTTTTTTTTGTTTAAGTCTCCCATATTTATATTTATCGTTTAATGAAAACAACTTCTGGTGTATCTCAATATATTCCAATGTTATATACCCACTCTTCAATTCGACAAATTATTCCAAGTGAACTGGAATAATTCTGGTGTATTTCAATGTATTCCAGTTGACAAATTGCAGTGTTTTTTCATCAATGACTTAACTAATTTCTATCACGACTATTTTTTGATTCAGCCTCTCATATTTACATTTATTGTTTTAATGAAAACAACTTTGTGGTGTTTTTCAATGTATTCCAATGTATATACCCACTCTGCATTTTTTATGAAACAATTTCGGATATATTTCATTGTATTCCTGTGTATATAGGCCTAATGCAACTTAATATTTCTTAAATATTTTCACTCATATTTCATTGTATTGTTCTAAGTTAATATGTATTTATTCATTTTAACGTCCGTTAACACCGAATTGTATGCAATATTATTATGAAAATAAAGGACAAAAAGTGCAGAATACAACGATGAACCAAAAATTTCTTTATTTAATATTTTTGGGGATAAGTGTTTTTTTTTAAAAAAAAATAATTACAATCTAAACATCTACTTCTTACGTGGCTCATTAGAACAAGAACGTCTATTGTGACCAAGACGTCCACAAGTACTACAAGCATTCCTACGTTTACCAATCATCGTCTCCATTAATGGTTTATCTCGCTTCTTCTTTGGCCTTCCCGGGGGTCTCTTGTATCTTGGTGGCAAAACAACTTCATCGCATATGTGTTTGGGAATATTCCACTCACTCTCGTCAGGCAGAGGATCCACAGGCACATCATACGTCTTAATCACTGTCTTTGGTTTGAATAGGTCGGAGCAATATTCATCAGGCATAAGACTTTTACTCTTCTATACAGCCCATGCATGTGGACATGGTATCTCGTCCATTTGGAACATTCGACAACTGCATGTTTTCTTTTTAAGATCAATTATGAAACGCCTTGCCTCATCATTTACGGCATACACATATTCAATTGATGGTTCAACCTAATCAAGAAGAAATGTGTCAGACCAGAATACATTGAATATTAACAACGATAAGTAATATGAAATACATGGAAATATACAATCCGAACAGAATTACTTAAGTACCTTCTAAAATATACTGAAATATATTGAAATATATGTAGGCAGACTTCAACAAAATAAACAGTAACATACCGTAATGGAAATATACAATCCAAACAGAATTACTTAATATGAAATACATGGAAATATACAATCCAAACAGAATTACTTAAGTACCTTCTAAAATATACTGAAATATATGTAGGCAGACTTCAACAAAATAAACAGTAACATACCGTCATACGTAGAGATTTACGTTCGTTTATTGATAATAATTGCTGGAATGCTTTTCCAAGTGTTGTGAATGTGTATGTACCGTTCCTCTTATTAGTGCAATTCCATCTCCCAAACATCTTCCTCACTTCTTCAAGAAAATCGAAAACAGGCAACTCTCTTGCTACTACCAATTTTTCATTAATACATTCGGCTATATTTGAGGTCATTGTCCATCCTCTGTTAACCGGTGAATACAGTCGAGCCCACTTTTCCCTTCCAGCATCCTCCAAGTACTCTTTTACCCGAAAATCAACCTTCTTAATCTTCTCCATCAGCTTATCAAACTCAGCCTGTGTGTATGCTTTTGCAAGTGCATAGAATACAAGACTCAATACTTCACCATTCGACTTGTATTTCGTGGTCACATTTTTCCATAAATGCCATATGCACGCCAAATGTGGCACAGTTGGATATACTCTAGACACCGCCTTAATGATGCTCTCATGTCTGTCTGATAGAACACACATGTTATCCCTATTCCCATAAGCTTGTTTGAACTGCTCAAAGAACCAAGTCCAAGACTTATCGTTCCCTGAATCTATCACACCATATGCCAATGGTAGAATATTACCTGCACAAACATGTTTTGTGTATTTTTACAGTGAAATATAGCGTAAATCATATTGGAAATACACTGGAACTAGAATGAAATACAACGAAATATACCAAAAGCAGAAAAAAATGTATTTAAACATGTTGGCACCTACCTGCACCATCCAACGTGCTGGCTGATACAAAAGTACCGTTATATGTAGTTTTAAGGTGGGAACCATCTACTACAACTATTGGTCTACAACACTCGAAGCCTTTCATGAACGCTTTAAGTGCTATAAACAAATACAAGAACTCATTTTGTTGTGATTTGTGCATTCTCACATGTGATCTAGGGTATGTTTTATCCAATATGTACACATATCCCGGTAACTTCTTGTATGATTCTATTGGTTCCCCTCTTAATTCATTCATTGCCTTTTCTCTAGCCCTCCAGGCCGTCATATAAGAAACATCAACACCATACTCATTTTTTACGTCGTCTACTATATCACCAGGTGTATATTTCCTCTTGTGATTTGCTATTTTTGGCTTAACAACTGACGCCCCAATCAATCAACTTGTTGCTTGCCTTTGGGAATACACATTGTCCTTCAATGGACACGTATGTTCTTCATGAAAAGATCTCACTCTGAACATTTCAGAGTTCGCAATACTTGAAGCTCTGAATTTCCAATGACAATCAGTTGAACAGTATACCAGAGTGTAACTACATAAACCAATACAAAAAACAGTCGGTAAGAAGTTTCAAACACATACACGATCCTAAATACATTGCCTTTATATACTGAAATGGTTACATAATGGAATTAAATAATACAAACAACACGTATTTCAATGTATTTAATTAAATCCAACTGAAATATAATGTCACTACAACAGTTTATGTCACAGTATTTCATAGTATATTTCAATGTATTTCATAGTTTTTCGGACTAACATACCTTATGGCATTCGACCTCTCTGTCCTGAAATTGAATCTTTTGCGAATTGCATAATTCGCCATAACATTCTTCAAAGTGTCCTTATCTTTGTAGATTTGATCAACAAAAACATCCTTATGTTCCTTGTTCGAAATTATCAAGTTATCGTTGTTTTCAAATAAAACAACAGCCTTAGCACAATCCGACGCATCCAAATCATTTGAATTAACTACGTCCATAGCATGCATATAATCATTAAATTCAAGTTGAAACATATCGTCTCCAACTGCAGATTCGCCCGACACAAAATTCTCAAGATCATTATCAGTTATGCTAACGCACAACGGATATGCTTCAAATCCCTTGTTTTCTCTCTTAAGCTCAACATACACCCTTACTCCCATATTGTTGCGTATTTCCATTGGCATATTGTCTCCTTCAACAACATATTTTATTGATATCGTTTTCCTGCTAATATCAACACCTAACTGAATTGCTATAGTTTCAACCAAATCACCGTATGAACAATAATCTTTGAAGACAACTGCGTCTAGTTTGTAATTAACAAAGCAATTCTGTTCATTCCAAAAACCGGAGTGTCTAATCACTGTTGTTATGCTTGACATGTTTCGTTTTGATAATTCAACAAAACTAGAAGAACAGCGACTGCATTGGAAAAAAAAAACATCGTTCCAATCACATAAAATTGAATCAAAAAACAATCTCACACAAATCATTGAAAATTTGAAACATACCTTTTGTAGAATCTAAAATACAAATCTGATCTTCACTAAAATTCCATATATACACTCGTTCGTATCTTATTGAGTGTATTTCAACTTGCTTTTGAAGAATTCGAATGTAGAAAACAGAGCTCAAAGAGATTCTTCTGTAGTTGGAAGTTTTTAGATTTTTAGTATTTTTTGAATTCAAAAAGTTTTGATTGTGATAAAAGTGGAGAGAGATACGTAGGCAGTTATGGAAGAACATTCGTTACGCGTGATTAATGGGAAGATTTAAACTGAATCCCTGAATTTTTTTAAAAAAATTCTTTTCCATAAATACGGCCTAATTTTACTCACCAGTGTCGTGCGTTTCTTGTATTTCACTATATTTCAAAAAAATGAAATACACGCGTTTTAACTGAAAAACCAGCTACGCTTAATAAATAACAATTTTATAGCTATTTCTTGTTACAAGCTACTAAAAGGTAGCTATTTATGTAAGTTTTACTTTTATATTTTGAATTTGGGCCCGAGCTTAGCACGGGCCTTGGGTAACTAGTCTCCCAAATAAACAAAGAAATAAAAATATTTATATCTAACAATCAGTTTTATTATTAATTTTTAACAAATATGCAAATTCTCATGAATTATCTATGCTTACTGCACTACGAAAAGGCAAAACTTACAAAGTATCATCGCATTACATAATGTCAAAAGTTGTGCTGACTGAGTATTTATGGATGTGCCCAATACAATATTTTACACAAAATTTCTAAAGACTGACATGACAACGCACGTCTATAACAAAATATTGATCGATCAAATAACCTTAAAATATTGAACGACTTTTATATCCTTACAATCACTACTAAAGTTTCTAATCACTAATCCTATTTCTGTTGAACTAACTGAAGAACATCTATTACTACTGACATTACTAATTACTAATAAAGAAACCTATTGTTATTCTATTACAAGGTTAGAGCCGCATGGCTACATTAAGGATCAACTGTGTACATTATTACGTGATTACGAATACATAAAGAAAATAGCACTTTTTCGTGTAAACACTGCTCTCAATTTTTTTGTATGCCATTGACCTATAACGTTTCAATTTTACTTAGTTGTAATTGTTTACTTTTACATATTTTGTGCGTCATGTGGTTGCTCTAAATTGTTAATAAGAATATTTTTATCCTGAAAATTAATTTTACACTCTTCTTCAAGAACTTATGAATTGAATTTGCACATCGCAATGTGATCGTACCACTCTCAGTGACAAACAACAATAGACAGAATGCACTTCATATAAAAAAATGGAAATACATAAACTTGTTTGTTTTTTTGGGGTGGGGGTGGGGGTGGGGGGGGGGGGGGAAGGGGGAAAATTACGTAATATTTTATACGGAGTATATTTTTTGACAAAATATAATATTCAATACATGAGCAAAATTTCAATGGACAATGATAGCTAATCATGGGCAAAAATAAGCTGGCAAGACTATATAGAAAAGTAACTTCGGGTAAAGTATGATAGTTCTAGGTCGATGGACTTGGATGAATTATAGTAAAAGTAACTTCGGGTAAAGTATAATAGTTCTAGGTCGATGGACTTGGATGAACTAGAAACTCGTTCATGTATCAAACGCTGCTTGCAAATGTTTGACCAAGAAGCATGATAGTGTTAGCAGCAATAAGTTGTATAGTAGCATCAATTTTACTCACTAAGGGGACGCATGATTTTTACCCTTACACTTAATAAATTATAGTCTTCCAAATAAAAGCTGGCCAATCTATCGGTATACCATAAAGTTACAAAAATCGTAAATTAAGATAACCATCACAAATATGTTAAAATAGAATAGGGGTTCTAAACTAATAACAAAATTTGATAATACAGGAATCACCTACGGTAAATAATCGAAATAGTTATGTGGTTAATAATAATAATAAATATTATTATTATTATTATTATTATTATTATTATTATTTTATTATTATTATAATATTATTACTAAAGCATGAATCTACAAGACACTTTATTGATTTGACTATATATGTACATTTAGTTATTAATCGACTAAATATTAACGTGTAATTATTAACGTACAACGTACGTTTGTAGAAACTAATATTATTATAGAACCACAAATAACAATGTTGAACGACAAAAATATCCCTAAAATATTGATCGACTATATACCCTCTTAATCTAGTTCAACCATAATTCCATTGGCTATTTTGATAAATATAAAAAATATCACAGTTGAAAATAGAGTTTAAACAAATACTACTCCTTGAAATCACACATAGTTTTATCTTGGACAAAATCGTGACTACAATAATTTAATTTGTTGACACTTCAACTGCACTTGAACTTTGAGTTCTACTGATGTACTGTCTCGGATACTTTTAACTCTGAAACTAAGTTATTCACCTAATTTTACTAATACAAAAATTTCTTTCGATTACATTAGTTTTACTATCGACAGATTTTCAACTACACACAATAAATATCATTTAAGATTGCCAGGTGTCCATTTGTGATAATATAAGCTTTTGCCTCGTTATAATTAAATGACATGTCTTACAATAGATACATGATATGTATACTGCATGATTCCTGCAATGGTAGTCAATCTAGCCTTCCAATAACCTTTGGAAAATTTACTTTCTTTGCAACAAATAACTTAAGGCACTGAGGTTTTTGAAAAACCATCTACTCGCTCATATATTTGCACGTGAATAAAAGAATATATTAGTCATAAGAGATTGTATATAATAAAATAAAAGTTATCTATGTGCCTTATACTTTGCAAAAACCAATTTTAGGATCGCTTTATGAATATTTAGTTTTAAAATCGGATTCTAAACTTTCCCAAGGATCTCGCTTATCAGCCCTTGCAACCCGCCGTTAAAATCACAATGGCCGAAATGTGTTTGCAATTATTCACATGATATGTTATGAATAGTTATCTATATATTGTGAATGTCTATCTTTTGGAGAAATATTAAGGTTAATGACTTTGGGATCAAATCACTTTTTCTCTATAAATGTAGAGGTTCTCCTCCATTGTAAATCAATCTCTAACAAGAGAAATAAAATATCTCCTCTCTTCTCTCTTTCACCACAATATTCTTCTTGCTTGCTTTATTATTTTACAACACGTTATCAGCATGAGTCTCTAATCTTTTCAAAGTTAAAGTTTGATTAAACAACTTTTGGATTTGCTTTACCATCAATTGAAGTAAATCAGGTAATCCGTTCCAATACTGCTTTGTTTTTATATTTGCAAGCTCTCTAGTTGTTTTCTTTTACACGTTAAGATCTATTGTTAGTTACATTATTCAAAGGCTAACTTGGGAACAATTTTGCTACGAGAAAACATAAATTATTGATCAAATCTTACTTCTGTAGAAGCAATGACATATTGGAGTGGAAAATTTTCTTTAAAGCTTCTATCACGAAAAGGAATTTACTAGAGATTAAAATATAATTTTGTTTCTCCATCACTTATTACCGTGTTCATTAATTATTAACAATATCTAAATTAGATCCCAAAAGGAGAAATACATATATGTATATATCTGATTATCCCACTTATGTGAACATGATCTTCCTTTGGGTATTATGATATCAATATATTATGTGAAGGATTCTTTACAATGATCTAGTACTTACTGGAATACCCCTAATTAATATGGTGAAAGTTTTATTTGATATTAGCAAGTCATTTGTTGTCCATTGCCGTAAATATACTATTTTCGTTATTATGACACTAATTTCATGGTCCGCGTGAACTCCGGCAGAGTTCATAATAATTATACAATCACCAGAAGTGATAATAATTTTACAGGCTTATAGTATATGTATGCCTCGATTTGCTCCTAAAGTAGCAATATCTTAAAAGAGATTATAAGATATCATAATTTGATATGCCCAGAACACGTAGAGATGATTCTGTTACATTCCTGAAGAATGAGAACTTTTGATAAATGTTACAAATACAGATCCATTCCCATAAGTGAATGTGATGCTATTTATTAAAGATTATAAATAAGGACGTGCGATTGGTTGTGAAGTTATCACGAGTCACCTCCAGAAGAGGTAGAATAATTGAAGAAAAAACATTCTGAATATTCTATGCTTTACTCCCGAAGTAGTAAACTCTGAAATTTGCTCATGAAGTAGCAAACTTGAACTCTATTTCCGAAATAGTAAACTTTGAGCTCCACTCCCGAAGTAGTAAGACTCTGATCCTACTCCCGAAGTAGTAGGACTCTGAAATCTACTCCTAAAGAAGTTTACTCTTGAAGTAGTAAATATTCTGAAATCTACTCGTGAAGTAGTAGAACTTTGAAATTTTCTTCTGATGTAGTAAGACCTTGAAATTTACTTTTGAAGCGGTAAACCTTTAAACTTTAGTCCTGAAATAGTAAAACTCTGAAACTTAACTCCTGAAGCAGAAAGAATTGGTAGTATATCTGAGACATTATTTTGAAGAAATGTTTCTTGTACTTGAGAAAAATGATGAGCTATTATAAAGTGCATCTAGATGCCCAGACTTGATTCCCTGAAGTGAATGAAAGAAATACCACAATTTATCTCTTGCAGAGATGGAATAATAAAGGATGTATATACTATTCCTGTGGTATAAAAGTTATTGCAACACGTGCCTGCAGTACGTAAAAGCATATTGGTTAGTTTTTTTATTTTATATTAATCATCATTCTAAGGCAAATTGAAATATATCTTGTAGAATGTTTGAATATTAGTGTTAGTTTACTTATTTACTAATAAAAGAGTAAAGTGGCTCACCTTTTGAGCATAAAACCACCATATGCGTGGGTAAAATACTAACTAAAATGATGAAAACTTTTCTAAGGCAGATGATGTATTTTATGACCAAAGATATGGGTACCCACTGGAATATTTTAGTTTAACTTGATCTTATCATTTAATAGCAAATTACATATATACTTGATGATTATATATGGCGTTGTGTTCCATTATTTGTAATTAGTTTTTGCGTTAATTATGGTTACAGTTGTTATTTGATCCTTATATATTATCTGGACTTGTCACATTCTGATCACATTCGTATTGTAGATGGTTATGTTTTACTAGCAAAATGCATATACATTTAATCATAGTGTTCACACTTTATCATTATATGTTATTAAATTATCATATTGACCATTTAAGTCACTAGGTAAATTGTTGTATCCTAATAGGACTTATCAATTTAGTGTCAATATTTATTAAGACATATAAAGTGAGTTGTTATACTTAATAGGACTCGTAAAAAATAATTAGTTTTAAATATATGACAAAGTTTGTTATATACTTAGTTTTCACTTTGTATTTTTGATAGTACTAATCATGACACCAGCAATGTCTAACTATAATTCCTTTTATGATACCTGCAATATCTAAACAATGTTTACAGAGTTAATGATCAAGGGCTCTAAAAGAGCTAACTATTTCTCTAGAAGATCATGACACTAGTAGTGTCCAAACAATATGTGATTACGGAGAATAAATTAAAGGATCCTGAAGAGCTTATATAGTATTATTTCGTTCGTTCTAGAGTGTAATATATGAAGGTGTAATGATCAAAACAAAAGTTGTAGTAAACCCGAAGTTTACTAAAAGTAAATGACTATCATATTTAAGGTATAAATGATTGGAGGATTAAATATCTTCAAAACCATATTGGGTAAGAAATATGTATGTGAATGGTTACCCTCTTTATTCTCCAAATTATACTACACAAATATTAGCATGATGAAATCACATTTCACGATAAATCAGAAGTTTATTGATACAAAAAATAAAAATAAAAAAAAATTCATGCCATAGTAAACCAGAAGTTTACTAAAATAAATAGCACATGGCATGGTAAACTTGAAGTTTACTAGTATAAATAATTTTATTTGTCGGTATGAGCGGTTTGGCCATCCCGATTCAAATATGATGTGCAGATTGAGTATTTTGACATATATTGAAGAACTAGAAGATTCTTCAAGAATTTATTTTTGTTTCTTGTTCTCATGATAAGTTGATTATACTGGCTAATGTTGGGATTGAATTTCCTAAATTCTAAAAAAATATAAAAGGTGAATATGGGCCCGTTCACCTGTTATGTGATGTCTTAAATAAATGCATCAATGAGATGATCACATGTGCGATTATTGTCAACCTGCAGTTTGAAATTTACAAAATTACTTGCTCAAAATAATTGAGTTAAGAACACAATTTTCAGGTTATGTAATCAAGACAATCCATCTTGATAATGTTGGTTTATATCCAAGCTGGTTTGGCGTTAAATGCCTCCACTAAATAGCTAAACCATTGCTTATGAGAAAAAAGCTTCATGTGCTGGTCTGAGATATGATATATTGTATACAACATCGCTTGTATGCTTCAGACCAATAAATTATGATAAATTCTCCCCTCACAATTGGTTCAGGGTTAGGAACCAGATATTTCCATCTAATAGTTTTTTATGTGTAGTCTATGATTAATTAATCTACCATGATGCATAAAGATGGATTCCCCCAAAGAAGATGGGATATATGTTAGTTTTTCTAACACAAGGGGGAGAGAATAAGCAGCTGAGGAATATGTTATGAATTATCATTAGTATGATCCTCATTCAAAAGATAATTCAACTCCAATGCTAGAAGTATTTGCTGACCCAACATTAATTTCTAATTTCAGCTGCAAGATGCTCCTATTAAATTCATGTCCCTGAAGGACATAGTCTACAACATGCATGAAGCGTGGTAGACTAATCGGTTCCAAACGTAATAATCATTGAAAAGAAAGAGGAACAAATGGTCAATGATCATTATCAGGAGGCAATGTGCTCTTGAAGAGCCTACGACATAATACTTCATGAAACCTCATGAGAGGTTTAGGTACCTAAAAATAATGGAAGTGATGAGATCTCAATAAGTTATGTCACATTGCGAACTGATATAAATGATATATCGTCGATGATATCTTTGGTACAATATAGTGCAATACTGTAAAATATTGTGAGGATCTAAATTCTACGTCTATTAAAGCATGCTAACGTAGAAATTATTATCAAGTGAAATGACACATCTTGATAAGCGTAAAGCTTATTGGACCTGCTGTCCAGACACCAGAAGATGCCACATATTTAAATAGAAATAGATGTTGTCACAACCTATATGAATTACTTGACAAAATTATATGAAATTTTCTGAACAATTTTAAATGCCTGAAGCATATACAAGTTGCAGAAATTTGTTCATAATTCTTATATGAATTAAGTTAAGCAAGGTGAACGTGATTTTATCACCTTAATGAATATTTATTGACTAAGGGCACAAATGACTCCATTTATCCTTACGTCTTTATGAAAATCAAAATTTGTCATATTGTTGGTGCAAGTTGATTACTTGAATATTATTGAAACTCTTGAAGAGTTCTCAAAAGCAATATTTTATCTGTTGAAAGAAGTTGAAATAAGAAACTTGCAGAATTATTTAGTCCTGAAGTGCCATATCTTTATACAATTGATGCATTTATATATTTTGCTATGACTGTGAGGGATTATAGTCATACGATGTTGTTCTACATGACAGTCAAATCATATAAAGATAACATCTGTTTAAAAAGCAAGTCAGGAAAACACTTGAAGTGATTTCAATAATATTATATACTAATGCAACTCTATCCAAAGACTGAAGATGCAGCATCATACATAGTCCAACTAAAGAGAGGATTCATAAAAGCACAAGGAATGTTTCACCAAAGTTGTTCTTCACACACGAGTTCCAGAAGAATGGTGATATCAACGTGCAAGAGATTTGTTCGAGCGATAATATGACTGATTTATTCCCCAAGTCTCTACCAACTGCAACTTTCGAGAAGATGGTGCACAAGATTGAGATGTGAAGATTCAAGTTTTTGGATTGAAGTTCTCATCAGAGGGAGTTAATACGCGTTGTACTCGTTTTCCCTTTCAAGGTTTTTGTCCCACTAGGTTTTTCCATGTAAGGTTTTTAATGAGGCAACCAAATGACGTATAATTATAAATGCGTACTCCTTTTCCTTCACTAGAATTTTTCTCACTGGGTTTTTTCTAGTAAGTTTGTAACGAGGCACATCATCTATCAAATAGACATCCAAAGGGGAGTGTTATGAATATTTATCTACATATTGTGGATGTCTATCTTTAGGAGAAATATTAGGGTTAGTGACTTTGGGATATGTAGAGGTTCTCCTCCATTGTAAATCAATCCCTAACAAGAGAAATAAAGGTATCTCCTCTCTTCTCTCTTTCAGCATAATATTCTTCTTGCTTGCTTTATTATTTTATAACATGATATGTCTTTTAACAACTTTTTTATGTTTTTATATTTTGGATAGTTCCTAAAAAACTGAGTTCACATGAATTGTTGATTAATATGCATATTTTCTTTAGAGTTAATCCACTTTGCCCCCCTAACATTTAATGGTTGGGAAACGATACCCCCTCCACATATTGAATGAGAATGATAACCCCCTTATGCAATATTTTTTGGTGAGAATTTTTTTTTTCTAAATCAAAAATATTTTTTCTTTACTTCTTAGAATTAAAATACAAAAATATGTAACTCTTATTATTATCCCATTCACCTCTTCCGTTGAAAATAATGTACTTCTTTTAGGATATAATTTTAGAATATTAAGAACACACATAAATAAATTAATAATTTACATAACAACAATTCCTTCATCTTACTACCAAAAAGGAAAAATCCTTAGTCAAAATATATTTCATCAGAATTTCTAAAATTTCACATAAGATTGATTTTGCATGTTTTCTTGAATTTTGTCTATAATAATTTTTTCTCATTGCAGAATTTTAGCAATGATCTCAAAACAATAAAAAGAACTCTTAAATTTTGCAGAAAGTAAAAAAGACAAAATCAGAGTATTGTTTTGGATGCACATATTATACTTCCTCTTTTAATAAAATGCCATGTTAAGTCCGAAGAACATAAAAAATAATGACGGATTCAGAATTTAAATAAGGGCGTTCTATATTTTTAAAGGAGTGAGCACTAAAGTTTTTTGTCTAATGGTTCATAAAGGTAATTAAACTATAGTTAAAAATTAAAATAATAATATGCTAGACAGAAAAATAAAAGTAATAATATGACAAATGGTTCATAAAGGTTCTATAGCATGAAAAGTACTCCCTCCCCATTTGTGTTCTAAATTATATTCTAAAAAAGTACATTAGCTTCGATGAAATAGGTGAATGAGATAATAATAAGAGTTATATATTTTTATATTTTAATTTTAAAATGTAAAGAAAAAATATTTTTATTCAAAAAAGAAAACTCTCACCGGGAAATATTGTATATAAGGAGGTTATCATTTCCATTCAATCTGTGGAGGGAATATCGTTTCCCAACACTTAAATGATAAGGGGTAATGTGAGATTGACTCTTTTCTTTAGAATACAACCTAATTATCCATTCTGATGCTTTAAAAATGTATCAAAACACTTCTATTTATACAAAAATTCTTTCTTTTATATAACCCTACAATATAATTAACATGGTAATATCGTGCAACGCTATTTGTAGAAACTAGTTAATAATAAATAGGTTAAAAGAATTGTTATAAAGAAATCAAAATAAGTGAGGTAATTATTACTCCATCCCATATTAGTTGTCAAGATTACCAAACATACTAGTCATTTTACAAAATCAACATGAAATTAATTATTCTTATCTCATTTTTTCTCTTAATATTAAATGATCTTGAAAATAATCAATATTGATTAGAGTGCAATTTATTGGGGAGGGATAAAAGTAAGATAGTAAAATAATTTTTTTTATTTATGATTACTTAAATGGTGTGCACAAGTGAAATATGACAACTAATATGAGACGGGAGGTAATTATTATGAAGCTAAATATGAGTAAAGTTTCTGAAATTACCCAAAAGAAAAAAAATTGACTTGGATATTTAGGCAGCATTGCGTTTGAGGTGCTCCAAGAAGCAGCAGATAAAAAAACAAGAGCTCTTCGTCTGGAAAAAAACATCCTTGTAGCGGCACATGACCTCGATGATGTCGTAGGTTACCAATTTCCATATCTTTTCTTTCGCGCGTCATTCATTCTTTTAGTCCAGAGAGTTGTTTTTTCAGTTCAAAAGTTAAAAGAGTGGTCTTTCTTAGTTTGTTCAAAATAACTAAGAAAATCACTCTGTGGATGTGATTCTTGAAACAGCATACTCCTTTCTTGCTCTGTGTCCTTAGATTCCTTTGCAGAGATACACAAGACCCTAATCATTTATTAAACAATCAAGCTACTAATTAGGGTTACATATTGCTCCTCTAATGCTTTGTTGATAGATGAAATCCAGGAATCACAAATGAATTGGAGAATTTCTTAGACCGGACAGCAAAGATTAATACTTTCGAGTGAAACAGTCAGATGTAATTATGGAAGAGATGAGAAATGTAGAAGATGAAGTAAGTTGTATATTCAGTAATCAATGAATGAATCCAATCAGTACAAGTACATGGTTATATGTAATGAGAAAGGTAACTACTTAGCCTAATCAACTATAGTATCCTAACAGAATTCTTGACAGCTAAGTGTAACTAACTTGGTAACTAACTCCTTAACTACTAGCCAACTCATCGGCTGATGTGGATATTACAATTAATCCCTATATTCCACTAATCTAATTATCATGTATCAGTACTCCCATGCCTGAAAAGATCATTGACCTCAAGGATCAAAAGTTGGAAACCTGAATTTCAAAGTATTTGCAAACTCCCAAGTGGCACAATCAGCAGAAAGTCCTTCCCATTTAATCAAGAGTTGAGCTACAACTTTATTTCCTTTCTTTACCATTCGCCTTTGCAACACACATTCAGGATTAGGGCAGTAAGGACTAGCAATATCAGTCACATGAGGGTAGGAAATCTGATCAGGAATCTGATAACACCTTTTGAGTAAGGAAACATGGACTGTAGAATGTATCTTCACAGCAGCAGGAAACAGTAGAGTGTAAGCAAATGATCCTACTTTTTTGGCAATTTGGAAAGGACCATAATACTTAGCAGCTAGCTTGTGAAATGGTTGATTTGGCAACTGTGACTTGCCGATAAGGTTGAGTCTTAAAGTACACCCAATCTCCAACTTCAAAACTCCTTTCAGACCTATGAGAATCAGCCTGTTGCTTCATTCGAAGTTGAGCTCTTGCTAGGTGGTGTTTGAGTAGTTGTATCTTCAATTCTCTACTCACCAAGGTACTGTCCACCTCAACTGAAGCAGATTCACCGGGGAGATATGGGAGATGCAATGGTGGTGGCCTCCCATATAATGCCTCATAAGGAGTAGTCTTGATAAAACTGTGATAAGAAGTATTCTACCAATATTCAGCCAATGCTAAACACACAACCCAATTTGTGGCATCATCTGCGCAAAAGCACCTTAAGTAAGTCTCCAAGCACCTATTTACAACCTCAGTTTGCCCATCAGATTGAGGGTGGTAAGCTGAGGAAGTGTTGAGCTGAACTCCTTGTATTGAAAACAGCTCCTGCCAAAAAGAACTCAGAAAAACAACATCTCTGTCACTTCTTATGTTGTCAGGTAGACCATGTAGTTTAACCACCTTATTTAACATTGCCTTAGCTACTGACTGAGCAGTATAGGGATACTTCAAAGGAATTAAATGAGCATATTTGCTCAATCTATCTACCAACACAAGTATAACCTCATAACCATTGGATTTTGGAAGGCCGTCAATGAAATCCATGCTTATCTGGGACCAGACTACATCAGGAATGGGGAGAGGTTGAAGTAGCCCTGGAGAAGCAGCTAAGTCAGACTTATTCCTCTAACAAATGTCACAACACTGCACAAATTGTTTTACATCTCCCCTCAGTCCTTTCCAATAGAAGAATGTCAATAATCTTCTCAAAGTAGCCTCAACACCTGAGTGCCCCCCATTGGCAGAAGCATGCCAAAATGTTATGATGTCTTGTCTTAACTGATGCACCTTACCTACCACCAATCTTCCTTTTCTCCCAACTGACCATTACTCCAAGTAAACTGTGAAACCAAGTCAGAAGTATCTTGTAATTGAGTAATAATTGCTTTCACCTCAGAATCAGTGTCCCAACTTTGAGCTATAGCATGTAATAAGTCAGAGCTTGTATTAGAAATCACAAATGCTAGTATCTTAGAACCAGTTACTCTAGAAAGAGCATCAACTGCTTTGTTTTCAGACCCTTTCTTATATTCAATTGTGTAGTCAAATGGCATGAGTTTAGTCAATCACATGAGTTGAGAATTAGTGTGAATTTTCTGTTCCATAAAGAGCTTCAAAGCTCTTTGATCAATTCTGATAATGAATCTTTGGCCCAACAAGTACTGAGACCATTTGGTCACAGCATGAACAATGACAAACAACTCTCTATCATATACAGACATGGCAGCATGTCTAGGAGACAATGTTTTACTGATAAATGCAATTAGATGGCCCTGTTGCATCAAGACAGCACCAATGTCATAGCCACTAGCATCAGTTTCTACCACAAAAATCTTGTTCATATCTGGTAAAGCTAAAACAGGCACTTGAATAAGAGCCAATTTCAGTTGTTCAAAAGCTGCAGTAGCATCAGATGACCACTTAAAACTATCTTTCTTTAAAAGATCAGTTAAAGGTCTACTAATCAACCCAAATCCTTGCACAAATCTCCTATAGTACCCTGCTAACACTACTAAAAAACTGCCAAAAATCGGCGGACAAAAAACTGACGCACTTAAACCGACTCTCTGCGTCGGTTTTTTACATTTCTATTTTTTAAAATTATTTTAATTAGAAAACCGACGGACGACGTCGGTTTCTTTGGCAGAATTTTGAAAATATATATCCGCAAAAAAAATCGACGTCCCACGTCGGTTTTATTAAAAGAAATAAAATAATAATTAATATAAAACCGACGGATGACGTCGGTTTTATTTTTAAAAATATTTTAAATAATATGCAATTCAATTTGTTTTTTAAAAAACTAATAAACAATTTTTTTTAGGAAACCGACGGACAGGGTTGGTTTCCTATTTTTTATTGTTTTTACTTTTTGGTCAAATATGGTCAAACGTACGGGAAAAACCGACGGACAGGGTCGGTTTTGTCCGTCGGTTTTTCTTTAAAAACATTCCAGACGGGTTTTCATACCCATTTCTTCTCCTCTTCCCAATTAAACTCCCATTCCCCTCAAACCCTAGCTACCCGCCGCCCAGCCCCGCCGCCCAGCCCCGCCGCCCAGCGTCGCCGCCTGCGCAGCCCGTCCCCACCAACCCCAGACCCGTTTTGAAGTTAATTAATTGAGGTTAGTTTCTCTTAAATTAGGGCTTTTAAAATTCTTTCAATTTTAGTTTTATTTGTAGATTTTAGGCCTAATGCTAATCTATTTAGCTTTGTTAAACATCATTTGCAATGTTATTAATGTTGAATTTGTGAAAAAAATGTAAACTTTATTTGACTAGTTTAGTTGTCATTTTTTTTTTTTGGCTTGAGATTGTGCTATATTTCATGTTCTTTGTCAATGTATTTGTGTTAGCTTAGTTATCATTCTTTGTAATATTATTGATGTTGAATATGTACAAAAATGTATACTTTAATTATTTGACTAGTTTTTTTTTTTGTTGGATTGTGCTTTTTGTTAGAATTCCATAAGTTATTAGAATTGTTGTTGATCATTCCAAATTAGAATTGGTTGAGATTGTGCTTTTCAAAGTTAGAATTGTTAAGTTATAGTATTTCTATAACCTCAATACTAAAATGTAGATTTTATTTCTCTAGATTTACTTTTCAATTTTTAGAATTGGTTGGAATTGTGCTTTTTCAAAGTTAGAATTATTAAGTTATGTTAGAATTATTAAGTTATAATATTTCTATAACCTCAAAACTAAAATGTAGACTTTATTTGACTAGATTTACTTTTCAATTTTTAGAATTAAAGTTAGAATCCATAAGTTATTAAAGTTAGAATTGTTATTGAGAATTCAAAGTTAGAATTGGTTGAGATTGTGCTTTTCAAAGTTAGAATTGTTAAGTTATAGTATTTCTATAACCTCAATAGTAAAATGTAGATTTTATTTCTCTAGATTTACTTTTCAACTTTTAGAATTAGTTGGAATTGTGCTTTTCAAAGTTAGAATTATTAAGTTATGTTAGAATTATTAAGTTATAATATTTCTATAACCTCAAAACTAAAATGTAGACTTTATTTGACTAGATTTACTTTTCAATTTTTAGAATTAAAGTTATAATCCATAAGTTATTAAAATTAGAATTGTTATTCAGAATTCGAAGTTAGAATTGGTTGGGATTCACAAATGAATTCGAGAATTTCTTAGACTGGACAGGAAAGATTAATACTTTCGAGTGAAACAGTCAGATGTAATTATGGAGAGATGAGAAATGTAGAAGAAGAAGTAAGTTGTTTATTCAGTAATCAATGAATGAATCCAATCAGTACAAGTACATGGTTATATGTAATGAGAAAGGTAACTACTTAGCTTAATCAACTATAGTATCCTAACAGAATTCTTGACGGCTAAGTATAACTAACTCGGTAACTAACTTCTTAACTACTAGCCAACTCATCAGCTAATGTGGATATTACAATTAATCCCTATATTCCACTAATCTAATTATCATGTATCATTTGTACACTTATCATAATGTCATTCTTTTCAGTCTGGTCCTAATTCCTTCTGTTTGGGCTTGAATTATCTGGGTTTGCTGGATTGCTATAGGAGGAAAATTTAATGAGAAGTCTTTTTTTTTCTATGGCACCTTTTTAGCATCTTTTTGTGGATGTATTAGAGTTTATTGTTACAATTAACATTTAGCTCAATAAATTCAAACTATTAAGGTTTTGGACTGGAGGTCAACTAGGGGGACTTGGAGGTATTTTCCTTGGTTGAGCATGAGAATGGTGTGAATTTATGAGCTGTTGTAATTGTTAGTCATAACTATCTTAAATGAGAAAATATTGTTGTACTTGTTAGTAATCTCTACTATTAAGAAGAGCCAGTTGGGACTCACTTTATCGTCGTCCGTTTCCAATTTAATAATAATAAAAAATTGTGGGCCGGTTGGGGCTCACTTTATCGTTGTCCGTTTCCAATTTAATAAAAAAAAAATTGTGGGCCCCATATATATTATATTAAACAACAACTAATATAAAAAAATATTATGGGCCCCATAATTCTAATATATATATATACCTGTTTCAATTTAATAAAAAAAAATTGTGGGCCCCATATATATTAAGCAACAACTAATATTAAAAAAATAGTGCAAATTAATAATGTAAAAAAAAAGAGTACACCCCATATTAAAAAATCAAACAATATTCATGTAATTTCTAAAGTATCTCATTAAGTCAATAATGATGGATTCATTGCCACGTGCGTATTCGTAGCAAACACTAATGTAATAAAGTTTTAAATACGGAACACAAACTACAATGTTATATTAATCGTGTTTTGAACATAGTATCCCATATTGACAAAATCAAGCAATATATATATAAAAAAAAGTGAATCCCATATTAAAAAAACAAACAATGTAAAAAAAAAGTGCAAAAAAAAAATTGTGGGTCCCATAATTCTAATAAATATATATATATATATAAGTGCCTCCCATTTTAAAAAATCAAACAATATTCATGTAATTTCCAAAGTATCTCATTAAGTCAATAATGATGGATTCATTGTCACGTGCGTATTCGTAGCAAACACTAATATAATAAAGTTTTAAATACGGAGCACAAACTACAATGTTATATTAATCGTGTTTTGAACATAGTATCCCATATTGACAAAATCAAGCAATATATATATATATATATATATATATATATATATATATATATATATATATATATATATATATATATATATATATATATATATATAAAAGTGAATCCCATATTAAAAAACAAACAATACCAAAAACAAAAGTGCAAAAATAAATTGTGGGCTCCATAATTCTAATATATATATATATATATATATATAAGTGCCTCCCATATTAAAAAATCAAACAATATTCATGTAATTTCCAAAGTATCTCATTAAGTCAATAATGATGGATTCATTGTCACGTGCGTATTCGTAACAAACACTAATATAATAAAGTTTTAAATACGGAGCACAAACTACAATGTTATATTAATCGTGTTTTGAACATAGTATCCCATATTGACAAAATCAAGCAATATATATATATAAAAAAGTGAATCCCATATTAAAAAAACAAACAATGTCAAAAAAAAAAAGTGCAAAAAAAAATTGTGGGCCCCATAATTCTAATATATATATATATATATATATATGCATAAAAATAGTAAAATGTGCACCCCGTATTAAAAAATCAAACAATATTCATGTAATTTCCAAAGTATCTCATTAAGTCAATAATGATGGATTCATTGCCACGTGCGTATTCGTAGAAAACACTAATATAATAAAGTTTTAAATACGGAGCACAAACTACAATATTATATTAATCGTGTTTTGAACATAGTATCTCATATTGACAAAATCAAGAAATATATATAAAAAAACAAAAGTGAATCCCATATTAAAAAAATAAACAATGTCAAAAAAAAAAAAAAAGTGCAGACTTTGTATTCGTAGCAAACACTAATATAATAAAGTTTTAGATACGGAGCACAAATTATAATGTTATATAAATCGTGTTTTGAACATAGTATATATATATATATATATATATATATATATATATATATATATATATGCATAAAAATAGTGCAAACTAATAATGTCCAAAAGGGTGGGCCCCATACTAAACAACACCAAGCAATATAAAAAATAAAAACAAAAAAAAGAAGAAACTATATAAAGCATGGGTTTAGACCCATGCTTCGTCGTCCGTTGTCCCTTAAAAAAAAGGGTGGGCCCCATACTAAATAACACCGAGCAATAAAAAAAAGGAAGAAAAAAAAATGGAACTCACCATCTCCAAATTCATGGAAAAAAAAAGTGGACCCTATATTATCAAAATCAAGCAATATCAAAAATATAAAAAAGTGAACCCCATATTAAAAAAAATATAATGTTAAAAAAAAAAGTCCTGACTTTGTATTCGTAGCAAACACTAATATAATAAAATTTTAGATACGAAGCACAAACTGCAATGTTATATTAATCGTGTTTTGAACATAGTATATGTATATATATTATATGCATAAAAATAGTACAAACTAATAATGTCCAAAAAAAAAAAAAAAGTGCACCCCATAAAGGGTGGACCTCATAGTAAACAACATCGAGCAATATAAAAAAAAAAAAAAAGGTGGAACCCACCATCTCCAAAGTCACTGTAAAAAAAAAAGTGGACTCCATATTAACAAAATCAAGCAATATCAAAAAAAAAAAAAGTGAACCCCATATTAAAAAAAAATAATGTAAAAAAAAAGTGCAGACTTTGTATTCGTAGTAAACACTAATATACTAAAGTTTTAGATACGGAGTACAAACTACAATGTTATATTAATCGTGTTTTGAACATAGTATATATATATATATATATATGCATAAACATAGTGCAAATTAATAATGTCAAAAAAAAAAGTGCACTCCATATTAAAAAATCAAACAATATTCATGTAATTTCGAAAGTATTTCATTAAGTCAATAATGATGAATTCATTGCCACGTGCGTATCAATCCATTAGTGGGAGATGAAATTGCTTTTCTTAAAAAAGTTAAGTAGTCAAACCATACAGTTTTCTTTCTTTTTTTATATTAGCCTGAGATCTAATCTAGTTATTAAAGTGTAAAAAAAAGTGGACCCCATATTAACAAAATCAAGCAATATCAAAAAAAAAAAAAAAAGTGAACCCCATATTAAAAAAAAATAATGTCAAAAAAAAAAGTACAGACTTTATATTCGTAGTAAACACTAATATACTAAAATTTTAGATACGGAGTACAAACTACAATGTTATATTAATCGTGTTTTGAACATAGTGTATATATATATGTATGCATAAAAATAGTGCAAATTAATAATGTAAAAAAAAAAGTGCACTCCATATTAAAAAATCAAACAATATTTATGAAATTTTCAAATTATTTCATTAAGTCAATAATGATGGATTCATTGCCACTTGCGTATCAATCCATTAGTGGGAACAAATGAAATTGCTTTTCTTCAAAAAGTTAAGTAGTCAAACCACAGTTTTTTTTTTTTTTTATATTAGCCCGAGATCTAATCTAGATATTAAAGTGATGTATTTGTTGTTCCGCCATGTCATTTATTTGTTATGTTCACTAAAATAAATATACTTAAAATATTTATATTTTAAAATAAAATAGAATTTAATTACTTTTTTATTTTTATTCTTACTCTAATAAATGTGAAAAGAGATTAATGTCGTAAAAAAAAATCAAATGGAGATCAAATAATGAATAAGGTAAATTCGTCAAATTATAATTCTAATCGACGTTTTCTTAAAAAATCATGCAAAAGACAACATGACAAGTAAAATGAGCTAAACCGAGAATATTCACCAAAAATTAAAAAATAGTATTTCTTCGTTTAAATAGAAAATCAATTTCTACTTTGTTTCGTTTTAAACATGTAAAATTAATTTAATAATTTGAATTAGAATTATCCAAATCAAAATTTGATAAAAAAATAATAAGTATGTTACACCTTTAAATTAATCGAATTAAAATTGAAAGTATCAACTGATGCTTAAATATTGCTATTGTTTTATCTCAAAGAGAGGAAAATAGTTTCCTTTTAAACAAGTCTCCTCTTTTAAAAAATATTAATAAATTTGTCGATTTTGTATTCGTAGCAAACATTAATATAATAAAATTTTAGATACGGAGCACAAACTACAATGTTATATTAATCGTGTTTTAAACATAATATATATATATATATATATATATATATATAATCACTATTAAAAAACAACTACATACACATAGACGCACTATAATCTAAAGTGTTGGGCTCGTGCGCAGCGCAGGCATAGGCCGTCTAGTAACTCTCTTAAATGGGAATATATGTGATTTTCTACTGGCTATCATTTTCCCCTTCAATGAATAAGAATGTGAATATTATGCAAGCTTGTGTGAGTTTGGTTTTCTTGTAACACGGTACTCTTGAGTTCAACAACTTTTAGCTTTAAGTGACCTAAAGTTGATGCATTTTGCTACTTCTTTGCTTGTTTCATTAGATTAATGAAGTCAAACAGAAAGGTAGAACAATGCATATATTCATGGGGCTTTTGTGTCGATTCAAGCTTCTACTATATGAAGGCGGGCCTGAAACATAACCGTATAAATCTGTTCAAGAAACTTTTGTTGTGTGGTAGTTACTTCCTAGTCAATTTGGTAATACCATTATCATGTGTGCGCACTGCTGCGTCCTTGTTCCAGACTCGATTTTTTAGTAGTATCCGAAACACCTTTAGAAAGTGTAAGCGGAGGAATCTGATCATCATTAGATATTTCTCATGTCTGAAAGGAAGTCCTTGTCAATTGAAGCCTTCTTAGTTAGTCTTCAAGTTTCACAAATAGGAATGATAGTGTGATAGATGATGCGTATTAGTCATATTTTCCTCATTTCACGTACTAGTTGATTCTCGGAGAGCATAAAGGTGCTTCTTTTGCCCATTCTTTTCCTTTTATGTTCTACATCTGTGATCAAAACAGAGCACAACTTGTTTCAGTTTTGGTGCCTTCTCGCTGATTCCTTTTTCTTCTCTGATAATGCAGGACATGATGGATTATGGGCATTTATAAGTCTGAGTTGGCCATGGAGAGCCCATCTAGCCATGCATTTCATTTGGATGAAAGAAAAGATAATCTGTTAGTTGAGAGCAATGATGACCATGGTTATCTTGTCGAAGAGCTCACAAGAGCCATGTGTACTTATGTTTCCCAAGATGACAAATGTTTTAGGCAATCTAATGGAGATCAACCATCAAGCGACAATGCTATTGAGCCACAGATTGGCACGGAATTCAACTCCAGAGATGATGCTAGAGACTTTTACATGGCATATGGCAGGCGGACAGGCTTTACCATTCGCATTCATCATAATCGGCGGTCTCGGATCAATAATATGGTTATTGGACAGGATTTTGTCTGCTCGAAAGAAGGTTTTCATGAGAAAAAATATATTCACAGGAAAAATAGAGTTCTTCCTCCGCCACCAGTAACTCGAGAAGGCTGTCCTGCCATACTGAGAGTAGCTTTAAGGGATGGAACCAAGTGGGTTGTCACAAAATTTGTAAAAGAGCATAATCATGCATTAATGTCCCCAAGTAAAGTTCCATGGAGAGGATCCACAAAAAAATTGGTCAGTGAGGTAATTGTTAATTAGCACTAGTCATTCAACAGATTTCTGGTGATGCATTTGACAAGTTATAGTTCTACTTACTAATGTCAATATGTTCTAAGTTGAATGACAATGGACAAGTTTCTAACGGATTTGACATTTGAGTTGATGTACTACAGCAAGCATACTTATATGTACTACTGCTATTATGTTTGAAAGAGGGAGAATGACTCGATTGGCAGGCCAATTTGGCTGCAGTCTATTTGGTTGCTTGCTTTTGCTATAAAAGAAATGCACATGTCTGAACTTGATCACTCTGCCATTGCCCCTATTCAAAGCGATATGAAAGAACTTCTACATAAAAGTGATTTCTTTATTTCTGTTGAAGAATTCAGTAACCGTGATTATATGCTTTCTCTCACTTTGGTAACTTAATATTTGCTTGTTCTAGGATGAGAAGGATCAAAGAATTCGAGAGCTGACGATTGAACTTTATAATGAGAGGCAGCGATGGAAGCGTCGTTGCACAGCTTACCAAGAACAACTGCAGACACTGTTGAAATTCATTGAGGATCACACTGATCATTTATCGAGAAGCGTTGAAGAAGCAGTCCAGCGAGTGAAAGAGCTTGATAATGAACAGCTAGAGGATTCAGATTAGCGTCCTAATACTTTGTACACATTTTTTGCTTTCTCTGATACTAACTTGTAACTCTAGGGGAAAATATTGACATGTTTTGATCTAGGGCCAAAGGAACTCTCTGTATTGTATCATCATTTGCAGGATAGCCTTATAGACAAAGAAGTTTTCATCTGTTCATCAAGTTCCCTGGACATGCTAAAGCCTAGTAGATTAAGAACACAAGGGAAAAGGAGAAAAGACGGAAAAACGAAAACTGAAGAGGAACAAGACTGTCAGTTTCCTTTCTCAACTACGTATATTAAGAGAGAGAAACCAAAGGTCACGGGTTCGAGTCCAGGGCATGAAGTCACTTTTATTAGTGAGCGTTGTACTCCCTAATGTGGGACTTTCCAGCACAAATTTGAATTTAGTTGAGCTCAAATGCGGGTACCGAACACAGGGTGGTAAACTAGAAAAAGGGAGAGAGAGAGAGGAGAAGGACCCATCACATTAATCATTAGGAAATCTCAGGCGGGTAGTTTCCCTTTCCCCTTAGATATGAACACGCATTGGAAATAGATTAAATGCAGGATGTCATCTGACCATTTTTAAACGGTTTTCCTTGCTCCAATTGCGCTAACATTAAGAACTGTCCTTGGAAAAAAAGAAAAAGAAAAAAAAAGAAGCACTTTATCTGAAATTGGGCAAAGGGGTGGTTAAACCTTAAAAAACATTTATCCAGGGCTTACTGGGAGATATTGAGAAGGTCTTGAGGATGCAATCGGCTTGTGCATTAATGGTCACTGTCATTTCTATAATTTTCAGCAAAGACGTGGAATGCAAATGGATCATTACTGGAGATACATTAATAGAAACCATAATCTAGAACGCTGTTTTTTGTTTTTACAGTTACCTCACTTTCAGAGTTTCTGTCAATTCAGACTAAAGGACAGCCCGGTGCACTAAGCTTCCGCTATGCGCGGGGTCCGGGGAAGAGCCGGACCACAAGGGTCTATTGTATGCAGCCTTACCTTGCATTTCTGCAAGAAGCTGTTTCCACGGCTCGAACCCGCGACCTCCTAATCACATGGCAGCAACTTTACCAGTTACGCCAAGGCTCTCCTTCAGTCAATTCAGACTGAAAAGGGTAAACTGTTTTGTAAATGACGAGATACATCAAGGCTGTGAACAGCATAGAACTATTATTGGTGTCAGCAGTAAAGACAGAAAGAAGGCTTATACTTTTCGCAACACCATTGATAACAAGAGTAGCAATGCCCTTACTGCTGAAACACGTGAATCTCTATTTTCGCTTAGAGAGGTAAATTAACATTTGATATTAAGTAGTCTTATTCCCATACAAAAATCTAACCCCAGAATGAAATTGCCCCAACCAGTGAGAGTGTCCCAGTTAACTGATTATTCAACCAGCAAGTACTGCTTTTTAAGCCCTTTCACCAATCCACACTGATCTCATTGACAAGTCTAATGATTGCAATCTTGTATCCTTGTCCAGTAGAAGAGCTTTGTCAAGCCTGCTCCTCTCCACATTCAGTCTCTGTATTCTGGTTGAACACTGCTATGAATCAGACTGTATACCATCTTTCTACTTCAATACTCTCAAAGGACTTTGGACAGATGCAAATGAACCACAAAGATGAACCTCAATTATCTTTGCTTCTTCTCACTTGTTAGTCTTACAGTTCGAACCCATTGGAGAAAAGGGATTCCTTGGATAAAGGCTCTATTAGTTAGTTAATTCGTAGCCTGAGGATACCCAAGTGAAGGATATTGCTAAGAATATACAGGCATTCATCTCTTCCTTTTCTTCAAAAGTGATGCGGCTTGCAGAATCATTTTATCAACTTCATCAGGATCTGGTGTGTCCGCATCTTTACCCTGGGATTTCTCTTTCCTCGAGTTAGCAGATATCTGACGCAAATGCTCCTCAAAATCCTCTTCTTCTCCATTGCTGTGTACAGGAAAATTTTCAAACTCATCCAAGTAAAGAGGTTCCTCAGTCTTGTCCTCATCCTCTTCCTCAGAGTCTGTTTCGAAAATATCTGAAAGATCTTCTGAATCTGAAACTATATCTGATTCTGCTGTGGACTCGTCTCCTTCACCTTGTTCAGCATTTTTGATCATCATCTCTTTGAGCTTATTTGATGCCTCAGTTTGAAGGTTCGAAGAATGTTCAGGGTCAAAATTCTCAGACCCAGTTACTTGATTTTGTTCAGGAGTACCACTTCTATTTTCAGTCTGCAATCGAAGCAGCTCAAGATCCTGTTCAAGCCGTGGAATATATCTTCTGACAGCCCTCAGGCCATCTCGATATTTAGATTTATCCAAGGCCTGTAGACAAGGAGTAATAACAAGCAAAAAGGAGGAGTTAAATGAACAGTTCATGTTCAGAAGATCCAGCAAGCAAACACTGCAAAGTTGCATAAAAAACAATAGTAGACGCTATGTAGAAACCTTTTTCCTGGAAAGAGTACTTCTTGGAGACATTATTTCTGTTGGAGGTTGAGAGTAATTCTTCCCCCTGTACATTATAATGGTGTCGTCATCCTGTATATCCAGAACGATTCCACCACTTAATCTTGCAAGCTCTGCAGCGATTTCCTTTACCTCCTCAGGAGAGAATGTTTTCACCACCACTTTTAGAGTTTGGTGCTTCTTCCAGTGCAGGTGCATGTTAAGGATGACACCTTGGTGTATCCCACGTCTTCCAACTGGCACATAATTCTTGCACTTCTCTCCCATCTTCAGAAAGTAAAAGTGTTCTTCTGGAGTCAGTATTTCCGGATCATGGGTAGCTTCTGAGTTTTCCTTGGGCTCAACTTTCGTAAGAGCTTCAAGAAGCCTTTCCTCTTTTTTCCGTGCCTACAGAATATAAGAATTGGCAAGCTGGTAAGGACTTTAATTGTAATTAAGGGAACACATAAGAAGAAGTAAGCTCCATCGCTCCACATCATGAAGAACCAACATATAATGAGTCATATAGTGGTTAATTCTTTACCATATCCGGAAAAGAGAAGAAACTCAGAGTCATAACAAATGCAGTTCTAACCTCGTTAATGTCAATATTCTTAGGTAAACTGACACCATGCCATGGATTATCCATTCAATGGAACCATGGCTGACGATGAAACCTATCTCATCCAATACTTATCAATAAAGCGGAGCCTACCCTATTAACACTGAAACTCCCCCTTGATATCAGAGGTTTATCTTTTCAAATGTTGGTTCTAAAAGAAATTAATTTGTCAAGCGTGATTATTTTGTGCCAAAACCGCAGCTTCCACCATTAAAAGAGCTTTTAGTTATTCTTTGTTATTTTGTTCCCCTTCCCCTGGCTTAAAAGTAACGAATTGATCTTATTAGATAAGCTTCGACATAGATCACATAACAATGCCTTTAAAGATAACTGTGGGGGTCAAGGGACACTATGAAAACTGTTTACCTAGGCAAGTTGATCATGTAGCTCATAGCTCACACAAGGAATTGACCATTGCACACAAGTTTCTGCTTCTTTTATCATGCTTTCGAGTGTGTTAGACTGCTTAATTTGATACACAAAAGAGATTTTTCTATTAAAAAAATGAATTTATTCTGTAAACCAGCAACTTTTTGGAGCAATGTCAGGACCTAACCTCAACTTACCCCAACAATAAAGAGTTTGGTTATAATTGTAGGGTGAGATATCTTGCAAAGATACCATGCAAGGTGGTACGATTTCATGACTAAGACCCTACATGGGGTCATTGTCCTAGTCTACCCAAGTCTTTTCTTTGCCGATTAAAGCAGATCATAACTCTAACATTCATAAAACATAAACTAGACTAATACCCAAAGTCCTCATATAACTCAATCTCAAGAATAATAGTTTAGTGTTCTATGTTCAGACATAGAAAAACTGACTCCGTCTGTCTCAATTTGGTTCTCACTTTTCACTCACCGGTCAATTTTACAAACTTTCGAAGTTCTTCCGGTTTTAATTTAATTCGCTTTTTGAAACTAAAATTTACATATTCAAAATATAGATATAACTTGCAAAACATCACAGTCCGACCCTTAGGGACAGAGGCGGATGCAGGATTTTAAACTCGATTGGGTTCAGATTCTTAACATTGACTCCATTCTTGTTTGAAAAATATGGGTTCAGACATACTATTTTTTGCAATTTTGTGATTTTTACACATAAATTTATGTATGTTGCATCTGCCCCTGCTTGGGAAGGACTGAGACAACTACATTTGGGGGTAGAAAGACTACTTTCGGAAGAACAGGCAAGCACAAATATTTAGAAAGATAACAAGACTTTTACCACAGATTGCCCTAGAGTAAACAAGAATCAAAAGATAACATAAAAAGGTCAGAGGAGCAAAAAGAGGTTGGTATTTCAAACATTTGAAGCCACCTTACTACTTTTACCATTAAAATATCAAACATCTTGCTATAAAGCTTCTACCTTACAAAGTAAAGTTATACAAAAAGGAAATTTACCTTGCTCAATTTGTAAAGAATTTTATCTTGTACAGTCATTCTTTGGAAATCTTTCTTCTTTTTCCACCTAAAGAACTTTAACCACCTGACAACTTGTCTTTTACCCTTCAATTTCTTCCTCTTGATTTTGCCTTCTCCACAACTCTCTTCAACATCAGTAGTTGATTCCACAGCTCTGTCAGCCGTACAGAAAAACCGACCCGAATATACCCATTTTTGTGCTATTGTGTGTGACCCAACCACGGGAATCTTGCATGTTGCAGTAAAAAGACTAAAACACCATTAGAGTTTTGCAAAATTATGTGTTTATATCTGGAAAGAGAGAGATATATATACCTGGTTTGTTGGGATAATAATAAGGGTCGAAAGATGAAGGGATTGGAAAAGAGATGTTTGAGCTGCCACAGATTCTTCGCCCCGACCAAACTTCTTCCCACCATTTTCACGCTCTCCGGCGGCAACCACAAAATCGCAGTTGCGTACTTAAATGGGCTTAGCTTTAATGTTTTGTGGGCTTTTCCGTGAAAATGGATCACCAAAAAATTCAGCGGATTGATCTTCATACGGACTGATCTTTAATTTTTCGGTCGTCTTTAATTTTTCGGTCGTCTTTAATTTTTGCTCCTACTTCTTATTTAATGAAAATTTGTGGATCAGAGTATTTTTATTCGCGCGTCTACGAAATCAAAGATTGGGGTTCAAAACCCAGTTGAGTAAAAAAAAACAAGGCAAGGCAGGATTTTCATAGAAATTATGCCTATTCAAAATAAAATTATGCCTTAACTTTTGTAGTATCCTACATGACTATACTGGATAAGGGGCAAAGTTATGCCTTAGGCATGACTTCTATATAGAAAAGGTATAGTTCTGTAGGATGATTTAATTTCTAAAGAACTCTACCTCAAGGCTTAACTTTACTCCGAATAGGCATAGTTTGCTATGAAAACTTGCCTTGCGATTTTTTTTTAAAACTCTGTTGGGATACTACAGAGTCATAACTTCACCCCAAATAGACATAATTTGTTATGAAATTTTGCTTTGCGATTTTTTTTTTTTGGATCTGTTGGGGTTCGAGCACAGAATGGCAGAGTATTTTCGGCCACGTTTTTAGTTGAAGGATAAAAATTAAAGACCGGCAATTTGAGAGACAAAAATTAAAGACCATCCCGAAATAAGGGTATTCCTGCAAATTGCCCAAGTATCACCACCTAGAGCATACCCCAATGCGGGCTAATTTAAGGCCTAGAACAGGCCTTCTGGGTCGAGCTCGTCGCACGGGGCTTGCCTAGTGCGGGTTATCTCTCCTGTGTGATTTGTGAGCTATTACACAGGAGTTGAGTTTACCCTGTGCGCACCCGAAGAGTAGCGGCTGCGGGTTCCCATGTCATTAAAAAAAAAAGGCGTAGAACAAACCACCAATTATTATCATTGTCGAGTGAATTAAGACAACTAAAAAAACATTTTGCTAGTTTTATTAGAATTTTCATGTTTTTTATGTCATTCTTGAGTGAAGCAAACCTCGTATATTCAGCTCCTCCCTTCTACGCAAGTATAACGTTGATAACTTGTCTAATTGATCCTTCTAATCAAAAGCACAAGAAGTCAAGAACTCTTTGCATTAGCATTCTCTATGGTAATTGAAGTTTGGTCGCATGATATTCTCTTTTGGCTTAGGTAATGTGGTACTTACTACTTAACACTTTATTTTTAATGTTGTCGTTATTCTTGGTTTACATAGTTCAATATATAATACCTTGCAATGGTCCATACTAATGAAATATTTTCTTGGCCAAAGTATGAATACAAAATACAGTCAAACCTCTCTATAACAACATCATTGAGTCCGAATGTTTTTGGCTATTATACAGAATGGCTGTTATACACATATAATAACATTGACATTTAAATAATATTTCGATGTTATAGACAAAAAGATGCATAAAATGTTAATTTTTTATTTTTAATTTCCAAATTCCAAGCTTAATCACACATTGTATAACGAAGGAAATCTTTTAATGATGAAAATATATATTCATATAATATTTTTTATCATAAATAGTGTGTTAAATGATCAAATGTTTGATCAAAATCTTGACACTTGTTAATGGGAATCATAGATATTCTAGTTTTATAAAGATGGTTAATTACTATATTACCAAAAAAGATTTATATGGGGGGGGGGGGGGGGGGGGGAGGGGGTAATTTTACAAAGAGCGTACTGTTATAAAATTGGCTATTGCTGTTATAAGTATAATGTTGTTATAGAGAAGGAGAATATAAAAAATCAGTTCCAAAAAATTTTGGCTATTACAGAAAGGTGCTGTTATATGCGGATGCTGTTATAGAGAGATCTTATTGTATCATCAAATAGAGGAGTTTGCATTAATTAAACCATTTCATTTCACATTTGAACTTCCTTCATTTCAAGTGAAGGAGAAAGAGAACGACTTTTATAGCTAATTAATAACAATTGAATAACAAAATGAACATTGTGCTGAATGAACAAAACATGCAAATGATACACATTTCCCTATAACCACTATACCTACACCTACTATAACCACGAAAGACTCCTATCATGAACCTACAATACCTAAGATGGATTATAGACATATACTTCAACTAGAAAATCCTAATCCCATACAAAACGTTACGTCGAATATCTCTGTTAAAAAGGTGGAATATCGCAATGGTGTTCATGTATTGCGATGGACTGAGAGGGAGGTGGATCAGATGGAGCAATTGGAAGATTTCAAGCATGCAGTCGTTGGTAAATTTTCATATGGATGGCCATCATTGGAGGAACTAAGAACTATCATCCCTGCTCAATGTGGGATGAAAGGGAAGTGTACAATTGGATTGTTTCATGATAGACATGTGCTTATTAGACTTTCGACAAAGGAGGACTTTGTTACTTTTTGTTCAAAAGGTGTGTATTACTTACAATCTAGAGATGGCTATTCGTACCAAATGAGACCTTTGATATATGATTCCAAGTTTAAAGTTGATCAAGAAACATCAAAGGTTATATCTTGGATCTCTTTTCCATACTTGCTGCCTACTTTCTTTGTTAAGAAAGCATTATTTTCACTTGCATCTGTTGTTGGTATACCTATTCATGTGGATCTTGCCACTATTAATCGTACAAGACCAAGTTGTGCAAGAGTTAAAGTGCTTATGGACTTACTAGCAGATCTACCTGAGTATGTTAATATGGAAATTGAAGATGAGGTTTCTAAGGAGGTTCGATTTGAAAAAGTGAAGATACAATATGATTAGCTTCTAAAATTTTGTAAAGAATGTAAGTTACAAGGGCATAATGAGGTTGAATGCAGGAGACTTCATCCTGAACTAGCAGTGTTTGACGAGGAAAAGGAGAAGTTTGATGAGCATGTAGTGAATGAGCCTGAGAAGGTGATGAATGACTCAGTAGAGAAAGGTAAGGCTATTGTGATTGATGATGTGAAACATGATGAGGTATAAAAAGGCAAATTACTTGATGCACAACCTCAAAGGAATCATTTTTATTAGAATATGAGGAGATTTAATGCTAGGAGATTAGCTAGCGGGAAATTACTTGGAGATCCTGGGAATTGGAATGTTGTTAAAGATAATAGGTATTTCTTTAGTGCCAAGCAGAATAGCTCAAATTCAAAGGTGTTACAGATCAGCCCAACTGAGATTAAGGATACAGATGTGATGGTCCAAAACAAGTTTGAGGTGCTACAAGATCAGAATAATCGTAATGATATTGATGTAGAGTTGGTGAATAACAACGCAGATGAATATCAGGAGCAGGAGTTGCTTATCTCTGAAGATCAAAGAAGTCATGGTGGTCAGAATCAAAATTTGTTGTTAATGAAGGATGATTCAGAGAAGAAATCAAATGTTAAAGAGCAGAACAATTTGGAGGATTCACAAGATCAAATGGTATGAACTGATAATGGTAATGTTGCAGAGGTGGAGCTTATCAGTGTTGAAGGGCATGAAGATATAGCTAACTCTTTTCAGGAGTTGGTTCAGGGGCAAGACTTGCAAACTGATAATCTAAGGGCTCAGCCAAAAATTATTTCTGATACTTTGAAAGTGATGGATGATCATGCTGGTATAACTCAGTGTGAACTAAATGAGATAGAGCAAGTTGAGGTGTTGGATAAAGAAGAGGATGTTGTCATTGGATCAGAGTTGATCCCTAATAACAAGATTGTAGATAGCATAAAAAATTGCTTAGCTAATATCTCTATACCTGATAACAAGGCTGAGAAGGATAGCAAAGTGGAATCTATGTTGGAGAAGGAGAAGGCTACTCATTTATTATCAGCAAAAGTTAGCATGAATAATGAGAATGGTGGTGATATGAGCTC